>NC_051188.1:43287709-43425209 GCF_015220075.1 Falco rusticolus | reverse complement strand
TCCCAGATCTCTGAAACCTTCCACAAAAGGTGGGTTGGGGGAGGAGGAGTGGAAAAAAGCCAAGCATGGTGACTTTTGCAGGGAATTTAAGCCATTTAGTGTGTGTGAGGTGCTCTCCTACCGTGCCAGTTTGGTTGAGGTCTTTAGACAGTGAGATGTCCAGTTCATGATCTCAGTTGACTTTATATGGGATGAATCTTTCGACATATGTGTATTCAAGAAACTTGGAAAAGTAAAATAATAAACCATGGAAACTTCCAGGATTAGTTTCTGTTTTTATAGAAGTCCTCAGTTTAACAGCTTTTGAATTTACATTGAAATTCTGTCTAAATTGCCTCGTAAGTTTCAAGTTAAATGACTTGATAGTTCTTAAATGCATTTCTTTTCTTTTCAAGGTGAATACTGTAGTGATTGTTAGAAGCCTGCTTCTATTAGCAATATTCCTGATAGAAGGGTAGTTTTGGAAGTCTTTTATTTTCTTATGGTACTTTTTTTCTAAACAGGAATGCAAAAGAAGTATTGTCTAAACCAGTTTAGGTGATTAGGAAATTATAATTAAGAGTAACTATTTCTTGTGTGTTGGCATTTTTTTTCCTTACTCCTTTTTTGAAAAGATTGATTATACTGAACTAAAGTTACTTGATGCCTGCTAGTTGTGGTTTCTTTCACTGGAAAAAAAACCCTTGAAAGTATTTTTAGTTTGTCTTCTTTTTCTCTTTTTTTTTTTTCTTTTTTTTTCTTTTTTTTTAAAGCAGTGGCATGTTGTGTTGTTTTCTCTGCCCAAGGATTTTTACATCTCAAAATCAAAGTAGATATTTCTAATGTCACTCATTTTAACCACAAACATTTGCTTTTATCATGCTGTTAGTCTTGGTCACTTGTAGTTAATTAAGATTTCAGACATAGAGTTGCCAATCAACTTACTAAATGTACCTCTCTCTTCTGTTTTCACAATCAGGCACCAGGAGATTCAACACAGTAGTTGATAGCTGGTATGTGATATCTATCTCCTGGTTTATAGCCTGGTACAATAATGTCATTGCCCCATGTGGCAAATGGTGTAAGCTATTGTAAAACTGTTTGTCTATGTGATTAAGACATTGCAGCAGTGTGCAGCACCAGCCAATTACTTTTTTTAATTTAATTATAGCAGAAAAAAGAGAATAGCGTAATAGAAATTCTTGTCATAGGGAATATGTAAAATGTAAATTGAAGAGCCATGAAAATTTCATGCATTGGCAGGCTGATTTGTTCCTATTTTCAACTTGTTATGAAGACTGAGTTTCTTAAATGCAATAAAACAAGACATAGCAGTGTTTAGTAATTACTTAGTTCTACATCAAAATAATTATATACAGTATGTGTTTGCAATCCACTCTGCTGCGTATGAATGTAAAAATGAACACTTCAGGGCCCATATCAATTTTGTCTTTTAGACAGTGTAAATAAAGCTGAATCTTCAACTTTCAAATTAAAACTGATAACCTTGGGCAATCAGGGCTTTTATAAAGAAGGGGAAAAAAACTTTAGCTTGCCTCAGAACAGGTTGTGTCTCTGGAATGCTTCTGGGACTAAAGAGATCAATTAAGTGTGTATAAACAAACAGTTGGAAAAAAGCTACTAAAACAACAGAGGAGAAGGCTCTCTATTGGGCTCCAGGGGCCTGGGGGAGCGAAGTTTCATTAACTGGATCTGAAGTCCTATGGCCTTCTATAAACAGGCATTAATTAAAGAATGTAAAAAATAAAGTTTCAGACCTTGCAATATGTTAATGATCATATGATTCAGGGCCTGGGAAGGAGAGGAGCAGCAGAGGTCATAAAATAAGCATGAAGCATTTAATATGAGTGCTTGGCAGGGATTTCTGCAAATTAGTTGGTTATTTGCTGGTCCAAAGCAAATTAAGGTGATTTTGCTTCACTTGCTAATTTTTTATGTGCATGCTTGGCAAAATGTTTTTCACAAATGGATGAAGGTTATTGTTAATGGCATAATGAGAAATATTAACATATTTAAATAAACCAGTGTATTCTGACATAGGCCACAAGCACTCTTTTTTTACATGTGTATTTAAATAGATCTTCTTCTGTAGCACAGGAAAAGCATTTTGGATAAAGTCCGTAAAAGAGCTTATGTTATTTGTAATATCCTGTTTATATATTGTATTATTTAAATCCAACTAACACCTGAAACTTTTATCTTTCTGTAAAAGGACATTATTCTTCTGAAACCTTAAAGGAACACTTACAAGTTAAAACTCATGTGTTAAATACTGTTTTCCTGTTTGCATATACTTAAGAATATCTTAATTTTTATACATCTTAATTATTATGATTGATTAATGAACTATTTTGTTTTCACTGCTCGTGATGTTTTTTAGATCACTTCCAGCTTTTGAAATGCCTTAAGTTCTTCATTATTTGTAGGAAAGTCAAAGTTTTTTGAACACATGGGTGCATAAAAGTATTTGCATGTCTACTTCATCCTCTCCACACAGCTGTAAAATCAAATCAGGACCAAATATAATCTGTTTCCTTTTTACTATTACTTTATTTCTTTGCTATTACTTCTTCTCTACTATTATTCTTCCTTACTTCTTTACTATTCTTCTACTATTTACTACTTCTTTACTGTTCTGTTACTATTCTTTATTCTACTATGAGTAGAGTGAGTAATGAGCAGGTGCTGTCAAAAAACGGAATGCAATACACAAAGTCTGAGGAAGATGACAGGAGTTGACTCTTCTTAATTTCCAGTAATGGGATTCCAGCTGTAACTTGTTCAAGTAGGACGTATTTCTTCTCACTTGTTGGTATTCTTTCATTTCATCTGTTCAGTCACTTGCACTACTAGTTTCTTATTTTTGGCATCTGCTTACTCTCTTTATTTGCATTTTATTGTTTTTTTTTTCCATTACCTGGTGGATTAAGAAAAGGAAGTGCTTGAGGAACTGTTTAACATGCAGATGGAAGAAGCTCTCTGTCTTTAAATTCTCTGAAGTTAAGAGGTGGATATGGCACGAGTGTGTAGTAGAGGGAGGCAGTATGAGTAGGAAGCTACTATTGACATTGTTCTGTTGCAGCAATTTTAGATGGACAAATTGCAGTTGAGAAAATTTCATGACTCGGTAAAATGAGCAATGATGACATCTGTGGATGCAGGTCTGTTCATATCTTTGCAGAGCCTTTAGGGAAATAAATATCTCGGAACATTCGGTGAAGTGAAGCTCACTCAATAAATCAACCTGACACAATAACACTTCTGGCACATGAGCTCTACTTCTCCTCAGCACCACCTACCCCTCTGTGTTCCTGTGCTACCAAATGGTGTCTCCCTACAGGCCTCTAAATCAAATCAGAGCACACAAATACAGTGAGAATTTATTGGGAATTGGTTTTGTTCGGCAAAAACATTACTTATTAGATGAACTGAAATGATAAATTTTGACCCTTTAAGCACTGAGGAAGTTCAGACACCTTTCCTAAGTAGAAAAGGGAAGATAAACTTTATGCTAACTTGCAGAAGGTAAATAAATGGGAAGATAAGTTTACAGTCCGGTTTGTCAAAGGGCATATGTAAGTTCCTTGAATGAGATAAGTTAGCTTTTGAACTTCTCAATTACCTGCTCTATTTGGGAAATACAACTAGTATCTATGACATTCTAGCAGTAGGAATAACAAAGGCACCACCCTGTTGCACTGGGGCAGTACAGCAAGGAGCATCCCAACCCGTTCATAGGTAGATGCTGTTCTTGCAACATTTAAACAAATTATTTCTACAGACTGAAGCTTGAATATGTGGAATAGTGTGTTCTATCCATTGATTAGAGTTACTGGAAGCAGATGGCAAAAAGGAAGGGTTCAGTGCTTTTTCTCTCGTACTTCAGAGATTTGGAACAGAAACATTTAGGATAAATGAAGAGGCCCTGGTTTAAGTCAAGTAAAGTGGGGCTTGGTAAGTAGTTTTGATAAAATTATGTCACTTGACTGGGAAGAAAAAAGTCTGTGCTATGTTAAATCTTTGCTTTAGTCTGAAAAGAGTGATTTTAAAAATTACAGGTGTTTCTCGAAGTTGCAAAATGGCATTTTCATGAACTTAGTCATGCAGATATACATGCATGCATAAAATTGTATGTCTGTAAGTATTATATACATATATACAAACACATAAAACAATTAGGGAGGATTGCTTTGCCATTGGGAGTTGTCTCAACAGATAATTTTCTTATTTTACTGTGATTACCTTGTTAAACTGTCAATGATTTAAGAAGTAAACTGATGTTTGAAAGAGCAGTTATATAAAATGGCAGCAAAAAGATGGGGTGTTATTGTGCTGCTGTTTTGCCCTCCATCTAAAAAATCTAATATCCTTTCAGATGATTATCTAATTAATAAGATTTCTTTCTAATTAGGTTGAAATTGTAACATTTCATGAATGTCCCCTTACTGAGCAAGACAATTCTTAGAATACCTGTGCTCTGGGGAACATGAAATATCTTTTCTTGAGGGAATTATAGCAACCTTAAGATTGTTAAACTGGAGCATCTGATGGATTTCTTATTGAAATGCCAAATGCTACTTTACAGAAGTGGATTTAAATTTGAACAGTATTTTACATCCTATCAAGTTAAGAAAATACAGAGATGGTCTAAGTCTAATTTTTTTTTTTTCCTTTTATATTTCATTTTGGACCCAGGAGAGTAAGCTAATGGACTTGTTCTCTGTATTTTGATGAAGATCTTAAGTTCTGATATTTCATTTGTTTATACTGAGCCAGAAGCTGTTTATAGGATTTTTTTTTAACAAATTGTGAAGTCTGTCCCTCTCCCTTTTTTATAGGAAAGGAAGTTTTAAGGGAAAGAAACACTATAAAATGGGTCTTGCATTTCACCACAGGTCTGGCACAGTTGTCTTGCTTGAAATGTATTAAAGCAGGAAGACCTGGGCAACCCACTGAGGGGAATGCAGTTGTATTGTTTGTACTGTTAAGAGTTTGTTTCTGTATCTGGAGAAGTGGAGCGATAGCCAAAGCTTGTCTAGCCCAGGCAATTTTGTTACTTCAGGATAATTTTGCAAAGCTTCTCTTCTGTTGTGCAGTGTGAGTGCAATTGCATTGGTATGAAGGTGACAAAATGATCTGAGTTTTATATTGGGAACTACTGTTCCTTTGTCACCGTGAATTCTTGCATCTCATTGAGATTGGTGTCTGATCTTGAGCACGCTCCTATTTTGGTGCAAAGTTGAGGCAGAAATAGTTATCTTACGCTACCATGTAGATACATTCTTGAGGAATGCTAACCCAATCAGTGATCATTCTGTATGTGCCAGGTAGAGCAGGCTTTTAATAAAACTTGGGTAAGGAACAGTAGAAATTCAAACTGTAACCAGTGTGGTTGTCCCTGTTTGTGTGGAGCAGACTGAAACTGATGGATGAACATTTGTCTTGAGGTTGGTTTGATTGTCAGTTTCTCCCTTTTGTCCTGAAAGAGGAAAGAGAGGTTGTTATAGTGGCGAAGTACAGAAGTACATAAACGGAATGTAGTTATGTAGAATCAGACTGTGAAGATGGGGTTGTGTTTTGGTTTTTTTTTTGTGGTGTGAGGGTGTAGGCAGTATCATGGAGGTGGCAGCTCCTTACAGGAGTAAGGGCTGTGATTTGGTCCATTGTCTTCCCTGGAGCCTCACATTCCCTGATGGAGGAGGTCACTAAGTCAAATACTGTGGAAGAATTTTTAAAAGGTCTGAGTAATTGTGTGACTACAGTAACATTTATAGTGATGCGTGTTAGAATACAGACAATCTGATCCCATGCTTCAGGGTATGAAATTATGATGATTAGTGGAAGAAATTCCTCCCCTGCATGGCAGTGCACTTTGACTGTGTTCTGAGTTACTGGTGTTTGTTGGAGGCTCTGGGAATTTACTGGGCTCAGTGTGGTTACGTTTCATAGACTGCCTATATTTGGTAGATCGAAAACCCAAAAGCTGTGGTGAGTCTTCTACTGTTATGGATTTGCCTATCTGTGTTAGCTACTGTTTGTTCTAAGTTGGCCCAATGTTAGCTAGCACTGCTGTCAGTATGGGTTGGACCAGAGGACATCTAGAAGTCTTTTTGGATATAAATAATTTATGATTGCACATTTCTGGGGGTGAGTGGGGTGGGGGGGGTGGCGTTGTTGTTGGTGTTTTTTTGCCAGTGTGTAGTGTAATGGGCATAACAATATGATGCCATGAAAAGGAAATTCCAAATAATCAGATCACAGCATAGTTTCTAACAAAGTATTCTTCCTTGCTTCCTTCTTTTCCATCTTTGAAGTACATGATTGTGCTTCATCTTCATGCTTTGTCAATTGTTTTGCTGTATGGGTCATTCAACCAAACTTCCTACTGAGACTTGAGGCTTTTAAAGTTACGTTAAATTTTCATTGCTTATAAACATTTACTACATTTTCTATGTTGAAGTCTCATACATATAGGGAGCAAGTCAATGTTTTTTTCCCTTTAGAGGAAACGTCTTAAGAATTTTCTACAGAAATGGTCATTCCTTCCTATCCCATCTTCCAGAGAGAGTGTCCTGTTACTGTTTTCATATATGGGACGCTAAACTTGGTCAGCACCTAGCATTCTAAGAGACGTCTTAAGTATGAAATAAAACTAATTTCAGAAATTACTAAGAGGTATAGCCTCAACTAGGAGCTCAGTTTGTTTTACTTTTACACTGGTTTAAAAAAAAAAAAAGAAAAAAAGAAGGTCTGTTTCAAATCCTATTTGTCCCTTATCTCTGTTTGTTCAGTTGTTTTTAATATCACGTACTGAAAGAATTTCAATAGCTGTTTCACCATGAAGTCATTTGTTATCCTTCAGCAGGCCTTTGCCTGCTGAATTGTAAAGCAGCCTCGACTATTTGCATCCTCCAGATGGAGCAGCATATAAACACTCCCAGATATTTCTGGTAAGTATGAAAAAATATCTTATTTGTCCTTTCTGTGAATAAATAAGAGAATGTCAAATTTTATAGACTAATAAATTTGTATGCCGGCACTGACATTGAATCTCTCATGGCCTGCAATGTCACAGACCCTGAGAAACACAATTTTTTTGTTTTCAAATGTATACTAAGTCAAATAGAAGCTCAATAAAAAGCCAGAGAATTTGATTGCATTGTTTATGTCTGCCCAGTAGTCTAATTCAGTTGCAATTTGGTATGAGGAAATACAATTTACATTTTTCCCAGGCTTATTGCATAAGCAATCACTCATATATACATGCATGAGTGTATGTCAAGCAGAACTCAAATAATGGGTTAAAGTGTCATTTAATAATATATTCTAATGTCTGTTTTTATAACTAACAAAAAACTTTGCTGTATTACAATGCATTCTGCTAGCTACAGAAAATTAATTCAAATCTTATCATTATGAATATTTTTTATTCCTCTCATTTGCAACATATCCTAAATCTCAATCACTTTGTGATACAAATGTATGTATCAAGTATCACCATATGCAGCAGTTCCAGACATTACTGTAAGTCTACATTTTGAATTCTATTTTAGTTCCTGAAATTAATCTCAATGAGAATTTTAATTTATGTATTTCTAATTTTAAACAGAACACACAGTAGAATAACTTAAAATGCTCATGCTCATCTAAATAATGAAGCCTGACAGTATCCTCTGTGGTTGAGTAATAGGCTTTTTATATTTGCTAGTTTTTGTAGTTTGTTTTTCAGTTTTATTCTAAATTAGATCCAGACTTCTTGAAACAGAATAAAAATATACATAGGACATAAAAGTCAATGAATGTATAAAGTGTTAGGAATTTAATTTATTTCACTGTATTTACACATGATAAGACACTCCTTGATTGAATGCCTACTGATTATTTTCTGAACTGTTTGATTTTCAAAACAAAGTTATAATGTCGTATGCAATATTTATCTTGTTTCATTAGCGTCATTAAATTAGTGCGATTTACTTGCATTTTTCAGAACCAGTCTAATTCCTTGAAAATTAACTTTACTTAGTAGGTTTTTACCTGTGAAGTGAAATGTTTAAAATCAATATTTGAGTGTTTTTTGAAATAGTGCTCAGTAGCAGCAACAGCTTATCGAAGGAGATGGAGGGGATATTATTGTATGCTAGCAGTAAGCATACTTTTTCTCTGTAATGGTTACTGGAGAACTTTGTAATTGAGTTTGTGTTGCTGCTGTTTTTCTGGGAGTAAGTTGCAGAAGATGCACAGTTTGTATTTATAAGACAGGCTTAATTTGGTTTTTATGTAGTTCAGTTTTCTTTCATAATGATAGCTGATTTCCCATGATTTAGGTCATACCTGGTTTATTTCAGTCCTGTGTATGCTCATGTAAATAGAAAGCAAATAAGCTATATACAAAAAGGTCAGTCCTGAAGTAATTTCTGTCTTAAAAGGCTTTCACATGAGGTCAAATAAGTCCTACAGATCTTGTAACTCTTTTTGCAAATAAAACATCGATTTTGCTTGAATATTTTTGCAAAGCAACAACTTTAATATTTGCTTTATCATCACTATAAGATAGCTTTATTATTATTAGTTTGATAATGAGAGATATGATATAGGATACAATATTGTCTGACACATTTTTTTTCTCCTCCTTTGGTATTACCATCTTTTTTTTTAAACATAAAGTACTCTTTACTTGATAAAAAGTCAAATTATTACAAACAGTAGAAAAGGGGAGGCTGGTAGGAAACAAAAAATATTGGAATTTGGCATATTGTGCTGTACCAGGACTCTCCCAGGACTCTAGCTGAAAAAAATGGGGTATTTTGAGGATGAGACTGGGAAGTGGAAAGGATAATTTGATTCAATGGATTGCTTTCTAGTGACATGGGAAAACATCTAAATGGAATCTGATTCTTCCAGTTTCTGCAGAACAGGCAGCAGATATGGGTAGAGCCTGTGAAAATACAGTTCTTCTGAGAGTTACTCTGCTCATTAGCACCCAGAATAGTCTGATGGTGGGATTCATCTCACTGACTTTGGTCACCTAGAAATTAGTCATCTGGTCTCAGCTAGTCATCTGGATTCTCTGAAATCATGGACTCTGTCTTGAATGGAGAGAGACAGTCTCAGAGGGTGTTGTAAGACAGTGTGATGAATTGCTCTCTAGGGGTGCTTGTCTCTGTCTTCTCCCTCTCCTTCTTTCTATTTATTGTTTGCAGAGGGAGCTTAGATGCCTGACTTGGACCAAATGCTTTGGATTCTCATGGATTCTGCCCTAAACATCTAGTGGAAGCTGGCTGGCTGGGTAGAGAGAAATCATCATCCGGGGGTGCCTATCCATTGAGTTGAAAGGGAGTGCAGGCAGATGACTTAATGGGGTAAAATAAAACTTTCTGAAAATAGATATAATGAAATTACATCAGGCACACAACTCTCACTGAGTGTGTTTATCCACAGCTTCAAGTTTCTAATGGAGTCAGAACGAAGAGAAGAATTGCTATGCATGTTATGGCCAGCAAGCATCTTCAAGATTTCTCACCAGAACAAAACCTTTTCTTTTTCCAAAGCTCTTTATTACGTTACTTGAAGTGCATTTGATTCACTTCAGTACTTCCACTGAAGCTTCATCTTCCTTTCTTTTCTCAACACGCAGGTTTTCTTTTTCCAGGTCGTATTCAATCACTGTTTAACACATATGGGTCCCAGCAGAATGAATAAGACTTTGATGACATTTGTCACAAAGAGACGCTTAAAAACTGTCAAGCAATGCTACGTACTTGTCATCGCTTTCCCGAGTTCTGTATCAAAACCAGGAAAACCTCAAAGGTTTGAGGGTGGGTAATACGTGCTAATTTTGAGAGGCAGAAGAATTCTTAACATTGATGACTAGATGTAAAGAAGGGCTACTAGTTTTCTGAGTGATTGGTGTCCTCAAAGGAAATGGAAGATGGCATTAACAGAGGATCGTTCCAGCCTGCACAGGGAGTGGATGCACTGAAAATTCTATGTTTTTTTTAAGGCACGTCTTGAAACAGCCCTAATTATCCATGCCATTAACGTGTTTATTTAAATGAGGACAGGGGTGAAGAAAAATTAAAGGTGTGGGCTGAAACTAGGCCAGAATGCTGCTTTTTCTTGAGATCAGTAGTTAAACTTTCCCTGACTTCAGTGAGATCAGGAATAGTTGCATTCACATTAAATACATGAGGTAGCAGTTACCGTATTTTTTCACGTTGTGTGTTTAAACACATAAGTTGCTTGCATGTCTCTCCTACTAAAACGTCAGTGCGCTAGACTTACATCGCTGTGCTAGCTGTACTTAAAGATCTTAGTTTTATGTTTCTGAAAATGTCATCTATTCCTTCAATCACTTGTAAGCCCCCTGTAATCTCTTTTTAATGTAAGCGCGCTGGAGTTTTCCCTTTTGTTTGCTGCCCTTGCATTATTTACTTTGATCCGCTGTGAGAAAATCTGAAAGTGTGTTGTCCTAAATGCTAGCATCTCACCAACAAGATTTGAGGCCTTGTACTTCACATTGAAGAAAAAGGCTCTTGTGTGAAGACGCAGGTTTTGTTTAGTTCTCTGTCCCTGGTGGGAGCCTTAATTGCATTTTCTCTCTCACACAGTGGCTGGCTAAGGAGTGCCTGCCTTCCCTGCTGATGCTGGAGTTTTCAAGCTCTATTACTCTGTGACGGAGAAAATTCCTTGGTCCAAGAAGAAAAGACTGAGATTAAAAAAAAATAATAATAAAAAAAAGTGTTTAAGTATTGTCAGTTTACCATGTGTGGTAAACAGAACAAACAATAGACTTGCTTAACCTTCCTCCCCACCCTCTGAGACTCCCGTACAAGTTTTGTATGACCTACTTTATAGAAATCACATCATATTTAGAATGTTAAATATTATGGAAAGTATAATTCCCTAGGGCAAATAAATTAGACTTCATGGGAAAAGTGGTAAACAGAAAATTATAAATGCTTTGTGTTCTCTTAATCTGTGCCAGCCCATTCTAATGCATATTTTATAACCTTTAACTGGAGTTAAAACAAAGCAAAAGTCTCCAATTCTTTTTAAATTCTTTTTCATTTACAGTGGGAAAATCTTTGAGATTTAAGATGTTGCAAATAAATATTTAATATTCAAGCATGGTTGTGACAGAACTTTTGATAAAGCAAGAAGAACCTTTGCAAGAGATTTTAAATTGCAGTTAGGACTCATTTACGCTGAATATTTCCTAACACACCGTGTGCTGTGCTGTGCTGTGCACTGGACAGGGCTCTCTAGAAGAGCTGGAAATAATGTGAAGAATTAAGGGCTATGTCATTTTAACTTGTGTGAACATGCTGCTGGATGGAAGCATGCTAATATTCAAGCAAGCTAGTATATTTTTAGTAGTCGTATGCCTGCATGTGTCTATGACAGCTTGGTGATTTTTGCACTTTGATCTGTGAATTCATGTCCCACTTAAAAATTACATATTTTAAAAGGCAAAACCCACCTTCCTATGGCAGGGGGAAAAAAAGCCTAATCTTTTTTGTTTCTCCTGAAATTTTGGCATATTCTTTGTTGATCCATGGTTACTAATGGTGAAAAAATGATGTCATAGGTAGGAGATTATTTTTTTCTTTTACTGTTCAACTGTAAAACCTTTTTATATGGAAGTAGCTTTTGCCTTGCATGTCCATGTCCTCCTTCCCTTGGGGTTAGAGTCTGCAGAACTTAAGTTCTGGAATGATTGAAATGCGTCCTTTTATTTTTAATCCCAGTTCTTCTATACTTAACAACAAAACATCAAGACTTCTGAACAAAAACTTTCTCAAATTTTGGATAGCAAATTTGGACTTTGCGTAGCCCAGAATATCCCTGCCTGCTATGAAGTTTCTGATGTTGTACAGATGACACACTTTGCTTTGTAGTTTTCACTGATGGGCTTTTTTTTTTGTCTGTTTGGGTTTTTTTGAAGATGTTTTAATTCTTAAACATGATTTATCTTAAAGAATTATCTCACTGTACATCTTGACAGTAGAGATCACCCAGGATGCTTCAGATAAACAGCTCTCGGGTGTGAGCCTAAGGCTGTTGAAAGGTTTCTGTGTTGGGGAGGGGGAAGAAGGGCCAGGCTCTGGAGTTCACTTCTGTGATTAGTCTCACAGAATTTGTTGGGTAGCTTACAAGATCTGTCTGTTTACTTAAGTTTTTGTGGGAGAAAGTAAATTTCTCCTGTGGTTTGGCACAGATCTGTTTTTTTATGCGGGGGGGGGGGTGGGGGGTGGGGGCGGCAATTTAAAACACCTCGCTGCAGAGATGCCTAGAAGAATCACAGAAGAATCCAGCTTCAGAATTAGTTCTGGAAGAGCCAGAATAATTGCACTTCACTATCCTACTCAGAGGGTAGATAAACGTGTTTTTCTTCACATAGATATCTGTTGTTAGAAAGGTCTCAGTGCAGATATTAACACTTGATAAACATCTTGATGAGTTGTTTTTTCATGAGGCATTCAGAGGATGCTTAAGACAGTTGTCTGCTCTGTTTACTGAAAATATATTGGAATAGATCTGAAATAGTGTATTCTTCATTGTGTGCTATATGGTTTTAGAAAGTACAGAAAAGACCAGTTGATAACTTCCCATTATATTAGGAAAAAAATCCTTTTTTTAGTAGTTCCAGCCATTGCTATGTATAAACATAGTATAGGAATTACTTATGTCTTTCTCCTCTCAGTTCTCTGGTCTCAAAGAACATGTAGTTCATCTAGTTCTTCAACCTTCCTCTGCCCCCATCATGCCATGCTTGTATCCATTCCCAATATACCAGGCATTTATCCTGAACCTTAGCGAATGCGTAAAACTCTGTTGGATTTTGAAGACTCTGAACATTTTCACTGAGGCTTTAAATTGGTTCTAAGCTATCTGTACAAACAGCTTGTTATGTAGATCCTTTTGTCTTCCCAAAATATTTTGAATAGTCTTAAGTTTAGTCTGACTGAAGGAAGATATCTTTCTGTAGTATCAATTTCTTAATGATATTGAAAAAAACCCCACCCTTTACACCTATGCTTTTGGAAGACGTCAAATAGCTTCATGTTCTTTCTCTCTCATACTTAACTCATTTTGGAATAGAAAAAAAAAAAAAAGAAAAGAAAATCAGTTTCTTGTAAGTAACAATGTCCTTTGTAGGCATTGTTAAGGTTTATAAGGTCCCAGAAAGGTACCTTATGTAGGTATGCTGGTGATTTCCATCTTTTTCTTTGTTCAGAGCCCATACCCTGAACCATGTAAAAGTCTGAAATACACCTGTAATATTTTTTTCCCATTTCCATGTGGGAAGGTGCTGTCAGCAAACCTGTCCTAGAATGACATATCAACTTTGCTTGCATTTGCATTCAGTTGTTTTTCTGCTATTCCATTTAGATGTGCTTCAAGTTTTAATTTATTAAAGTATTTTAGATAGGAAATTATTAACTAGAATAGCAATATTGGGATCAAAAGGATGGGCAACCACAGGTTTGCAGTGCTGGCATGGAGAACGCTGCATAGGAAGCTGCCCTATGTACCAATGAGAACTCTCATAGTGCGCTGAGACATTTTACAGATTCTGCGTTTCTTTATTCTTTTGTTAAATGTAGATGAGTCTTCAGGTTCCTTACTGTGAGCAAAAGCAACTATGCCCCAGAATAACTGAAACATTCAGATAGAATGAGATAATATTTTAGAAAGCACGTAATATTGAAGAAAAAGTAGCTTTCATGAGCAGCTCAGTATTTATACATAGCTTTAATGTCTGGTGGAATGCTGAGCATGTATTTTGAGCAATGTAGATCTGGAAACCATTCACATGTGTGGCTTTATAAGCCACACAGCACTAAGGGAAAGGTGCAAATTGAATTTTTTCCATCCCAGTTTTACAAAAAAATCCCTGAACAGTTGGGTGAATATGGATATCTGATAAGAGCGTGCTTATAATAATAATTAAAATAATAGTAATGTCTTAAGTCAGTAACTGTTGCCTGTTTACTTGTAAGCAAGTGACTAACCCAATCTCAGTTTCACTCTGCCTTAACATAATTATGTGTTGGAAGGGCTATAATTTGGTAAGAAGAGAAAAAAGACGTGACTTGACACTGCTCCTCATAAAGGTGGGTGGAACTGAGTCTGAGGGCAAATGTCTGTTGCAGTTTTTTTTCTTATGCTGCTGTATTTTGATTTTTGTTTTAAGCATTAACCTTTGAAGACTACCTTTGCTGATATCATCTGTTTGTTTCTGCTGAGTCAGTCTACCAGGTTATAAAATTTATGTATACAGAAACTTGTGTAACCAAAGGCATTGTTCTGTTCTAATTGAACTCAGTGGTAGATCTCTCAATGATTTGATTAGTTGGTTGAAGTGTATAAAACAACATCTACCTTTTGTAAAAGAAATTTTTGCAACCCTTTTCTTTTTCTGCTTGGTTTGGCACCTTGCATCTATCTAAGGAAAGATGGCACATTCACATAGCAATATTCAATTGGAGTTGATTGTCTATGTCCAGCAGGATATTTTTTCCCAAGGATTATGAGTAGATATAACATCTAGTCAGCTTTTGTATAGGTAGATTAAAAGTCTTTGAGGGGAGAATGTTTGTCATAAGTATGTGAAAGGCCTTTCTAGCTGAGTTATGGTATCATATTTTAAACAGTGAATCATAAAATCCAGGGCTAAAAGGACCTAGAGTAATGACTAGTCCGTTCCTTGCCCAAATGTGTGTTTTGCTTTTGTAGGCCATTCGTGAAATGTTTGTGTGACCTGTTTAATACAAACCGATGCAGCAGAACTATTTTTAAATATGTTAGAATTCTGAAAGTTTACAATCGATCTCCAGAAAGTGACCCACACGTACATAAATACATAAAAACAGATTACATAAATTGACTTAAAGTTCAGATTGTAGGAGTGAAAGTATTTTCTCCTGTTTTTTCACTTTTGACCTATAAGTTGCATTGTAAAAAATATTACAGAATTAACTTCATCTACTACCTGAAAATGCAGAGGCCTGCATTAGGTGAGATTAATCTGTAGCTGATTTTGCAGGACACAAGAAAAATTGATGGGATGTGCTTTGTGGACTTATGAGATCATTGTTGCGAAAGATATGTTCACTTGTGGTAATTATTTGACCCTGGGTTGATACAGGCTGCTTGGATAACCATGTGTTTATGTCCTGCTATTTTAAATACATCTATAATAATCCTTACACTAAAATAATTTTACAGTTTCAAGTTAAATCTCTCATGCAGTGAGAAATTTAGAGTTTCTTAAATTAAATTCCATTTTCAGTCCACCTTAGCAGTTCATTCCAGAGTGGGCTGTCAGGAAACCTTAGGAAGCTAACCAAAAATTGCTGCTACAACTGTTACTTTATTGTAGAGACATCATATTGTGTGACTGAGAAGATATTAGCTGTAACTAGCAAAAGATGTATTTTGTACCATGACATTGCTTTAGACTCATAGGTACCTCTGTTGGTATTTGCTTTAACATGAGAGGAAGTCAGGATGCTGCGAAATACTCGTATCACAATAGTTGGTTCAGCAGCTCAGAACATAACTTCCATTTTCGTCTCTTTTAAAGTTTTGGATGTTGACTAGCAATTTTCAGGAAAGCATTTTCAAAAATGTTTCATGGTGTGATAATTCTTAGAGCTTAGCAGCATTTGGTGTTTCATTCCTGGGAACATAGCTAAGCTCTTTGTGGAGAACTCAATGATGTTTACTGTGCTGATCCTAGACGTAAACTTGTTTGAAAGCAAGGTGGTTTCGTTTGCAGTCAGATCATTGTGGTTTTTATCACTATATTTGATGCATTACAGACTGCTTGCTTCTCTCTTCTTAAGAACATCTTGTGTGAAATTGTTAAGAACCTTCTGCATTTTGAGCATTGTGGCAGGAACTGGTAGTTTTGTGTGAAGATAGACAGGAAATCAAAGGAATGCTTTTTCTGGTTGGTGTGGAATAGCTTAGACAAATTCTTCTGAAACTTACTGTCTTTCCTCTTCTTGCTCGTGTTCCTTAGTAAAATTCTGTCAGCCAGCCAAAATAATTTGTTTTGACCACCCTAATATAGGGCTGGTAGATGGTCAGGAAAATGAAGAAAAGTAGAAAAGGATCCTCATAGCAAATTAAAGTATGTGGACTCAGAGGTCCAATTCTGCCAACTTTGAAGAGGAAGGAAATAGAGGAGGATATGATAAGCAGGACTCTTCATGGCCTGGATCAGCTGGACATAGTCTTGTGGCCCTGATGACTCATTTCGGCTCCCACAACCTTCTGGTGCTTACTTGAAGATGATGTTGAGTAAGTTAATATTTTATGCAGTGATGAAGGCTAAATAATCAATTAACTCTAGTGTACTGTGAGGCGAGGTTGGAGTACATGTATATATGATTCAGGTTGCAAAGCCAAGTCCTGAAAAGCTGAACACCCACCTTTGATTGCCTATGGAGCATTTGCACTAAGTTGTTATTATTAGGATACAGTTTTTTTATTTACGTGTCATATGCTATTTTTTATTTAGCATCCCTGTCTATTTCAGTGCACAGGATGGTTGTTTATAGGAACTTTGGCACATTTTCTGCAGGAACTGGAACACATCAGGGACTGCAAAAAGAGAGAGGATGCTTTTGTGATTGATTCAAGAGAAAGACACTCTGGCAAACCCAGTTTTGTCCCTGTTCCTGTCACAGGCTGTCTGTGTGATGCTGAGCAACTCAATTAAAACATTTGGCAGATGGCCACTAACTGCATATAATTCATTTTCAGGGTGCTCAGCTTGAGATATGTGGGCTCTTACTTACGTCAGTTGTTATTCTCCTTAAAGCCACTGAAATCAATGGAAGTAGTGGCTGCTCAGCATGTTCGTTAGTATAGTGGAGGAATGTGCACGTGGGGAAAGTGAAAGTTCTGAATCCTAGTGCCATCTTTCTCACTGTTTCTGTGTTGGATTACTGATGTTTATTTTATGCTACATGTGAACAACTATGTATAGGTATTTATTAGGAAAAGAATGTTCTTGTTTCATTTGGAATCTGTGAAGTTTATAATGAACGTCTTACAAAAGGGTGCAAGAAGCCAGTTATTTCTATATGTCTTGTCTGTTGAACTGTTAACAAGGTGTAGTCTACTAGCTGGATAATGCACACGGAACTACTGAATAACTGCCCATTTCCCTAGTACAGCCTACCCAGAGCATGGGCTAAAACATAGCAACTTTAGAAAAAATACCATATGATCTCATAATTAAAAAAACTATTACATAATTTAACATCTACAAGGAAGTAGAATTCAGATTACATCAGAAACCATCTTCTGATATGGATCAATTTCAAAATGCTTGATTTGACAACCTGAGTATTGTTCTGAGGAATGTAAAATATGGTATGGGAAATTAAAGTACGGCTGCACAGCTATAAATACAACTCACAGGCTAAAAACTACTCCTATTAACATTGCAACTGAAAGATATAAATCAGTTCATAAATATGAAATTACTTGCATGCTTAGGTTTTTGCAGAATTGAGGTCTAATTAGTGAAAAGCATGATCTTATGAAATACCAGGGTGGGAGTTGTAGTTGCACCTCCTAGGACTGGACCCTACCTTGAAATGATTATAACTATATGTCTATTTATAGCGAAGGAGAAATTTAAAAGAAATATTTGTTTTATTTGTGTAGCATTTTCATTGGTTTACCCTAAAGATATATGCTAGATGATAATAAAGTAATAAAAGATTGTTTTCACAGCTGTTTGTCTTTGATTACATATTTCTTTGAAGTATTGCAATAAGAGAGACTTTGAACCTGGAAAGAGATCAAATAATGAATTGTTCTGCTTTGTGAAGCTTAAGAAGGGGTTTTATTGTTGAAACATATAGTGCAACATAGGTTTTTTTTTCCCTCTTAACAGTTAAATAATGTTTGAAACTACTATGAGATCATTACAGATGGACTAGATTAAAGAGCTTGGGGCCAAACATTAGGAACTGTGTTAGTATTAACTAAAATAATTTCTTAAGTTCTGCCATTACCAATTTATTTTTGTTAGTTTTCTTTTTGAATAAAAATAAAATTTCAAAGAAAGTGTTTAAAATCTTTTAATTATCCATTTACTTAAAGCTAAGGATGACAGGAAACTTAGTAACTGTGTGTATCCTGTGGGATTCTGTTATAATATGGATCATTTGACCACACTTTGGACCTGGATAATCTATTTAGTGTTAAATTGGAGTAAAAGTTGTAGAGCTGTGAATAAACTTTGTAGGTTTTTCTAAAACTGAAAGGATTATAGCATTAAAATGTGTCTTGAGGAGGTTCAAGTAAAATATTCAGTACAAAATTTGAAAGCTTTTATAATGCTGTTGCTGAAAACATATTATATATGACATTAACTTCACCACCCGTCCCCCTGAAATTCATCTTGAAAGCAACTAAGTGACAAATACTGAAGTGACAGAGAAAGATACTTATTTTTTTAAGGCTAGCGAACAATAAATATCAAAATAATGCAGGTCAGCGTTCCACATGATGTATTTGAGTTCTGGCTGGTTATGTTAAGACGGTTTCTCTCTATAAGAAATACCTGAAAGTTATGATCATGTATCTTGGATATACAAAAATGCTAAGGTGTATATTTTTAAATTCCCTGAAATACTTGTACTCTCTGTATCCGTCAACTGAAATTAGTTGTTGTGTTATTTAGAACAAACTTTTGCCTCTGTGGAAGAGCGAAACCTTTCAAATGATAATTTCAATAGAAACATTAGACAAAGGAATATTGTAACTTTAGAGATTTTTATGATGAAGGTGTGTTTAAGAGATGTCACTTTGATATTTTTACATTATGGTCCTACATTGTCAGCAAAACCAGGATATTGCCTCAATGAGAAAAAGCATGTTCTGCACTTGTCAAAAGGCAGTAAGTAATGATTAAAATAGCAGTGTGAAACGCTGGGAGATTAAAGTGATGCTAATGATAAGTGAGAGAAGAAAAGGGCAAGCTATATTTTAATCCCTGAGAGAATGGTTAATGACTTCTATTGCCTGAGATTAAACTAAACCTGTCTCATCAGCTTTTTCTGCCTGGTGAAAAAAAGCTCTCTGCACTTTAATTTATTAAAGTCTTTTAAGGAAGCACATTGATCCACAGAGGTTAAACTTTAAAAAATTGTGCAAAATACACACTAAAAATGCTTTAACAAAAGTGTGACTTTGTTGCTTTAGGCAAGCTCACAGTTTTATAAAGAATTCATTGTCTATGGGTTGGTGAATTTAATTAAGGAATATTAATTACTTAAACTGGGAGGTTTGTTCCTTTTTAAACCAGAACATTTTTAGCAATACTGGTGCAGGAAAGGTAGTTAGTATGTTTTAGAAGACAGCAGCAGAAGGGAGCAGATGAAGTTATGGTTAAAATTACTGTGTGATCTGTTATGATAGTGATATCGGAAAGCCATTTTAAAAATGCTTTTCAAAATACGTGTACTACTTGGTATAATGTAATGAGTACATTTGTTTATACTGAGTTACTGTTTATCCGTTTCTTTTAATAATTCTTAGGACTGCAAGTCAGTGTTACAAAATCATCTTTATAGTGAGAAGCTGCCCAGTTCAGCATTGCCTTTTCAAAAAGCATGTAAAGTCTTTCTTCACATTGGAGAGGGATGCCAGGAACACTGTTAATTAGACTATTTTTTTAATACCTGTGATAAAATTGTTGAGTCTGATCTTTGGATAAACCACAACATTGCAGCATGCTTGGGAAAATCAGATTTTCCTCTCAGGCAGCTTTGCAGGCTTTTGTCACTTTTAACCTTCATCCTTTCATTACACTTATTTCACGTAGCATCTGTATCCTCAGCCTACAGGATGGACAATAGGTTTAGAAACAGAAAACAGAAAACAGAAAATATTCAAGCAAATATGCATGGCTTGCCTAAGCCTTATTCAAGTTCAACCCCATTTGCTTTTTGATTTTGCTTTTTTTTCTATAGGTAAGAACACTGGAAGTAAACAGTGTGCTTTTGTCCTCTTTTGCAAGTTCAGTACCCACAGTGCCTTTCTGGCTTCGTGCTGGCAAACTGCAATGTGCATCCCAGCTTGGGGAATAAATCTGGTGCTTGTGGATACCAACAGTTCTGCTCTATATCCTTTCTCTCCTGCCTCATGGAAAGCATTTTCCCTTTTGAAATGTCCGAACCTCTTAAATAAAGAGCCCATTTAGTTACTATCTTATGTGATGGTTGTAATCCAGGTTATTTTTTAAAGCTGTTTTTTAAGTATAACTTGTTTGGTAAGTGAGCTTAAACTTGATTCATGCTTTGATGTTAATGAAACACCAATTTATCGGAAGGCCCTGCAGCCCTAATGAGCAGTTTCTTTAAAAAGAACATTTAATCAAGGTTTATTTTTAACTTGTTTAAACAGATCTAATAGTTTGTGCTGATTTCATTTCAGTATAATAATTGCTAGCAATCCTATTAGTAAGTCGTGGTACATGGAAGTTAACACAAATTCCATTCTAATGAGTGTAGTATAACAGCAAAACCCTTGTAGTCAAGGAAAGGTTCATGTTCGAGAGGAGTGACAGAGGCACTTGGATGTTTTGCTGACAGCAGATTATTTTTGTTTTTATACAAATGTCAGGCATGACTTGCTAGTATTTGAGTGGGTTTTGTTATTTTTGAGAGGTGAAGCATTTTCATATTAAGTTTTTAAGGTGAAAGGAGCCACTTATTTCCTCATGTTGGGAAAAGTACTTGATCAGCTAGCGTAACTCGTATTTGTCTTTATACTTTACCTGTATGTGAGGATTTAGCTGTAATATTCTATTTTATGAGGATAAAGTTCCACAATCTAAAAATACAACTTGTGGCATTTATTTTAATGAATATAAAATCTTGGAGGCAATTTAGTGTGAAAAGCAAATGAAATTCTAGCACTCAATTTATAGTTAAGAAAAATCTCTAAAAGAGCAGATGAAGCTGAAAAACGTGTGATCATCTGAAATACTATTTTTTATGATTAGCTTACTGCTGCATCTGTACGTACTGGAGACTGCGTAGTCACATTTTCATTGTGACTAAAGTCTTGAGTCTAAATTCTGGTTTATTAGCAAAAAAAAAAAAAATAAAGAGGATAAATAATTATTCCTTAATTTGAAAATATAAATATCCCATCAGTATTTTCAGTCTTAAATACAGTGTTCAGGTGTTTCTGGTTGAGTTCAGTTATTAGCTTTTAAACTTTTTATTACGTAGTCTGACACTATGACATTTAAAATATGAGGAAGTTTGGAGATAAATAATATGGAGTCATTTGGGATTTTAGAGCCATACTAAAAAGCATTCTGATGCACTGAAGGGCATCTGTAAAAGTTACACATTGTTTATAGGTTTCTGGGTTTCTGATTAGCATCCAGAAGCCCCACATTTTACAAGCTTTGGACCTGCGGTGGAAGAAGATATCTTGAGAGAACATTGATAATTAGGTTTCAGTTGTGCAGGAAGGGGTCTATGAAGTCTTTACAAAGCCAGGGATCCCCCCGGACAGGCAGCTTGCAGGGGCAGTACTTGAGCCCATTGGAAGGTGGAGTAACTCCTCGTTATTTGCATCGGTATCTTACTGGGAGATTATTCAGTGGGATACTTCCACCTCTGGAGGCAGAGGGCGAGGAGTACCTGCATTCAGGTCTCAGCTCTAGTTTGCTTTTGTGACACTAGTTTCCTCATTTTGAAAGAAGTCGGAGAATAAAAGTAATGATCTACTTTTTGTATACTTTCTCCTTTTTCTTCCTTTGCTTCTCTGGTTATATAATGAATAACCTGATTTGGTCGTAGCACTTATGTGCGTGACTTTGACTATATATTGTCCATATTATTTAGAAAATATTTGTAATAACTACAACAAATAATACAACTGCTTTGTGACGGTATGTGTGGTATGGGGCAATTGTCTAATGCTGCTGGGTAGACTGTTTCTTTTCTCTGGTCCTGAATGTCTCAGGATATGATTTTCCTCTGCCCAACATACTCCACTTATGTGACCTGTGTTTGTGCTGGGGAAAGGTGGTGGTCCTGGTGCTGTTGGGGAAAGAATAATTGTAGTATTTACACATATTGTTGTCTTCTTGCTACAAGAAAACCTGTGAACGTGCAATATGTTTCGAGAGTAACCACAGCTGGCATGTCCATGCTGTTCATGGGGAGCTTGGGAAACCATGTCTGTGGGTCTTGCCTGTAGAGTCCCTTGGTGGACTTGTCCTAGCTTGGTGCTTCATCTGGTTCTCCTCACCATGGCACCTTCTTGCTCCCAGAGAAAAGACAGGGCAGGCTGTCTTGATGAGATGTTGCAGGGCAATCTTGATATGAGAAGTGTTGCCTAGTCCTCCTCCCACAGCTCTTCCCCAGGAGCAGGAGGCCTGGCTATGATCACAGGGAGATTGTGGTGCTCAAGGGTCTCGGATGTTCAGTATGATAAGGAACTATTGTCTGTTGTGTTGAACGTGTGAGTAAAAGCAGGACACCTCCACAGTTAAATTTCACGATGACTTTTTAAAAGGCAAGGAAGATGTTGGAATACATATACTTTTGGGGTTTTATTTTGGGGACCTGTTATGCAAAAAACTAGCTTGGATGATTGTGGGAGTCACAGCATAGCATTATCTCAAAGACTGCTGCATTAAGCATATTATTTGCATTGATTTTTGAATGTGAATAGTACTGCATACCTTGAAATACTTTTAAAGGTATATATTCATACAAAAATCAAATATGCTCAGTGCTGTGGTGCAAAAAGACAGTGAAAAAACAACTCCATCTGGTTTAGTTCCTGAGTTTCTGACAAACCTTTTAAAGGGAATACTGGTTCACATCTCAATACTCTTTTCTAATGGAAGTTTGAAGACTACTTTAAAGACAAGGGAAATAAATCGGGACTCATCTGTTCATTGACAAATCTATGCTCTGATGAATCACGTCATCTGACTTAAGTCCTTTTTTTCTGCCTTACTAAAAACAAACTCATGCTATTTGTACTTAATGCTGATACATGCTGCACCCTGAATACTAAGTTGGAATGTATTTACAAATGTGAAAGAACCTGTGGTCCTTTCATGCATCAGGTTGTCATAGAAACTAATTAACTTTCATTTCTGTGTCAGGGCAAAGTAGTGTGATGCAGATGTAAATTGTAGTTCAGAAATCACTGCGTTGAAACTAGAGAAAAAGAAAACATCAAAACCTTCAGAATTCCTGCAGGACATTGGGAATGCAAAATATGTGATGGGAAGTTACAGTGTTAAATGCCTCATTTCACCAGGTCTTTTTGCATAATCTGCTGCTTCAGAAGTGTTTGGAATGTTACTAAATTGACAAAACTATGGTTTCAGTGAGGTTTATGTATGTTACATTTCTGTATGTATGTGGAAAAGGACGTGTCTAGGGAGCATGTTTATAGGCATATGGAACAGTGAAATTCTGACCAGAAATGATGTCTAAAATATAAATGGTAATTACAGGCTACTAACTGCTAGGAAAACTTTAAAAACTTACAGTATAATCTTTGCTTTCTCAAATAAATTAAGCTGATTTCTCTCCAGTTAGTTTCTCTCTCTATGAGTTATTATAATTTTACGTGAAATGAGAATACATTAATATTTTAACTGTGAGAGGTATACTTTGACTGGCTTAAGTGGTAAAGGAATGTGATTACAAGATGATTTATTGGAAGTCATTAAAAATGATTTATTAAGAGAAAAATGTTGTGTTACCAAAGCTTTCTTTTCCTCCACTGAAGATGGGGTTATGCCGTCACGCTACCTTCTTCGGAAAAGGAAAGCAGCCTGCAGAAAATCGGGGAAGCATGTTGCCTTGTGGGTTACTGGCATTAGATTGTAAAGAGAGCAGCCAGCTTGCTTTTGCAACAGAGATGTAGCAAGCCTTGTACTCCATCGCAGACCCACTCTTAATAGGTCTCAGTCTTACGGGGAAGTCTGTATGCATCTAGCCTGGCCAGCTGGGCTGGGTAGCAGTTTCACACACACTTCCAAGAGCGGTGGCCAGCCTGCGCCGCTCTCGTTCCTTTGCTGTTCGCTCAATTTTACATGCTACCACTGTTTGTGGGGCTGTGCTGTGAATCAGATTAGTAATTGATTCAGATAAAAATATCTTTCCCCTCCTCTCCCTCCTTCCCCCTCCTTCTTCTCCCTCCCAACCCCCAGCCCAGTTCTGAGGAGAACCATAGAAAGAATGAGTTGGAGGGAAGGGATGGGCCTTTGAGGATTGTAAAAACGATGGCTTTCTTTAGATGACATTTCTTAGATGTGGAATGGAAGAAAGAAAACGAACCTGTAGTGGAGTGGGTGGGCAATTTATACTTCAATGAATAGAAGACTCCTTGCTCTTGCATGTTCTCCCAACTCAGAGTATGAACTTAAAGTAAGAAAGGGGAAAATATTTTTATAAATGAGAATCATGGCAAAGCTAAAGACAGTCATAGAACTTGACTGTTTTTCAGCTAAGGCAAAAAATGTGTGAAAATGGAAGGTACGTGAATACCCCACCCCAACAAAGAAAGAAAGAAAAGAAAGGAAAAAAAGAAAGAATGAAAAATGTTAGGGAATTGATGATGTATTATCTCTTTCCTGCTCACTTTATTTGTGAAGTGGGATTTTTTTGTTTTTCCTTCTGGCTACTCTGCAGTTTTTTGTTCTTATGAATAGCTTCATTTCATTGTTTTGAAGTCCATGTACATTTATTTTGAAATATGATGTAAAATGAGTTAGAGGAGAAACAGTTTATCTTTAAAGTATGTATTTCCCCTATCTTCTTTCATTGTGTGTATATATGTTTCTTTATTCAGGAAAGTAATTGGCAACTCTCCAGTTGACTTCAGCAGGACAGGACCTGGAAATATAATTAGGCATATATTATTAAATGGAGGAGTCGATGTGTCACAGAAAAGTAATATGTCATTTGCTGTAGATGTTGTAGAAGATGGGTAATATGGAAAGAGATTTAAAGGAACAGCAGGCTAGATCTGTTGAAATTTTATGAGCATAACAATCAAGTAATGGCTAATGGCAGATGTTGCTTTCAATCAAAGTCTTGTTGAACTTGGTCTAATCCTGTCTGTTGTTCCATAAATGAAATGGCACATACTCTTGTACCAGCAGTCCCTGTCTTCTTTTTCTATATGTATGGATACAAAAATAGCTTAACTCTTGTGCTAAGCACTAAGGGATTCCTGAAGCCAGGTTGCTATTTGCACGTTTTGTAGGAGAACTTAACCCTCGAGTCTTTTGGGGGGGCCTTAGGTTCAAGGTCGTGAGCCTACAACTCCAGAATTTAAACTTACTTCAGTATTCAAGAGAGAAGACCAACATGAGTTTGTTACCATAATGAGGCTTTAGGGATGTCCAGTAAAGGACCACTGTAGCTTTGGCGAATCCATGAATCTCTTCTGTGTGGAAAGAACATCTGGGATGGCACTGGTGGTGAAGGGGGCCTTACAAAATCATCAGACTCAGTAAAAACTGAGAGGGAAGGAGTAATAAGTTTTATCCGTAAAGAAATCTGCCTAACAGGGTAGCATAGTGACTGGGAGGTGAGGGCAGCATTCTTCAACATCTCTGCCGCAGCAATACTGCTTGCCATAAAATCTAACCAGGCAAGGCACTGGTTACATCTCAGAGAATATAAAAGCTGCATGGTCTCATACTGCATCTTCTTTTTTTAATGATTCTTCAGCAAACTAAGGGGCTTCTCAGTAACCTTTGTTCTCCTTTCTGCTACCCAGAGCGAATTAGATAGTTAAGGGCTGACTGGATAACTCCAAGGCATCCGCAGGAAATTCACATTACTATCAAACAAAAGATTAATAAAAAAAAGTCGTTTGTAAGAGTGGTTGTGAGTGAATATGGTTTGATAGTGGGCATAAGCATTCGGTGTATGTTGGATCTTCCCACAAGGCCATTTTACATAATTTATTAACAAGATCATTTTACTTTCTGATTTAAAAGATTTGTAACTATAAGCTCCTGTGTTTTCCCTGAACAAGTCACACAGTCACACAGTAGGCAAAGTGTTAAAGGGCTAGGAAAATATTATTTCATCACTCCTGTTCCATTAGAATTCACTTGGGTGGCTGAGAAAATGGTTTATGGATTAGAGAGAGAAGAACAAGCTAAAACATTTCATACCTTCATCTCTGATAAATTCCCCAAACTCATTCTTCGCATCTGAGCCATAAATAACAACCATGCTTTTTGCTAAAAAGAGCTTTTTTCCTGTACCAGGTCTTTTGTCTTGGAGATGAATGCTATAATAAATTTGAAGTCTTAGGGGGGGCATTGTTTGAACTATAACATTATGGTTTACAACTGTTGCTTCTATTATGAGGAGGATAAAAAGCTACTGTGAAGCTTGATCTCTGTCATAGAAACAGATTAATATTTCAGCCTTCAGCTTGGGTCAAGTGTATGATTTTTCCCAAAAGCACCTTAGCAATTAATTATTATTCTGTTTGCATTTAAAGTCTTACCCCTTTAACCACCTTTCAACCTTATCCAAATGTTATGCTTACTTTAATTCTATATCTAATGTTTTTTTTTAAGTTTAGAAATTATGCTATAATCAACATAGGTAGGAAAGTTTGAGAGGAAAACATTTTTAGAAAACAAGGATTCGTAAAAAGGCATTAATTTTTTTGAGGCACTCTTTCCCTATAATTGGACAGTATTTATTTAAAAATTAAAATTACACTTAATAATTTCAGTTGTGTTTCTCAGAAGACAAATGTGGACAGCTCAGATGTTTGCATTAATAAGCAAATGAAGCATGCTTGTAACTATGAATTAGAATAATTAAAATTACTGTACCCATAAGCTCTAGCTTTCAGAGAATTTGGTCAAAATAAAGATCCTTAGGAAGAAAATAACATCCCTTGTCTTTTAGTTTCTACTGCGCTTTCCCTGCATAAGCTGAACTGCTTGAATTTTTAGCTTTGAATAACCTGGGTTTGGTACACTTAGGAAAACTGAGATCAGGGTGAAGGTCCCACTTGACTACCTTGCTCACCTACTGGCACAGCCAGCTGTGTTGTAGTAGTGCAAAACTTCAGATTAAATATACAAAGAAATGGTGAAGAAATGGTTCCTCTCAGTACCAGCAGCTTTTCTGTGCCGGTTTGGTCTTGGTTATTCCTAACACCTACAAGTTTCTATTTTTTGCTGTGAGGTCCATGTTTACCAGTCACCTTGTCTGGATCTAGCCCTAAGGGTGTGAGCTTGTAACGCAGTAGTTATCTCTTGTAGGAAAAGTGGGCTCAGTTTTGATGAAACTGGGGTTGCTGGGCCATCCTGAGAAGCTCCACCCAGAACTTTTCGGGTCAGTGCTGAGGAGGCTTGGATTTCAAAGGGAGACTGAAGACGTACAGATGGGATACTGCATGGAGAGGTGGAGAATGCTACTTACCTAATGTAATATTTTAGTCAATTATTTTTCAAAAGTTTAATCAATTTTAATTGCAGCTTCTAAGACATCAAATCTCTTTTCCACCTACTCAACTGTATCGATTATGTGCAGCTCCAGTACCGCTTGCCTAACCCTGAACACCCTTACTCAAGCAGTCGTCCTTAAAATACCTGACTGCAGATCTAAGGACTTTCTTACTGTTTGACTGTATGGAGATCCATGTCTTTATCTTCAAGTCACTTCTTGTCTATCTCAGAATTACTTACTTCAAAAATTATTTGTCTGCAATCATAAAATCAAGTTATCAACGTGTAATGGAAGAATACCTTTGACATAACCAAACCTGATATTAATACGATCTAAAGACACCTAATTATAGCTAAAAGCAGAATAAAGGAGATAATATGTGAAAAGGTGAGTTGATTACATATGTTAAGAAATAACTGTTACAGAATGCAACATTTTGCATCCTTGTTGAGATGTTTACACTCATATATTGTTTTGCATATCAAAATCTTCAAAAGCAATGCAATAACCAAATAACCAAATAATCTTCAAAAGCAATGCAATAACCAATAACCAAATTTTCTTATGTTTTAAGAAAAGAAATTAAGAAAAAAATGAAAAAAAACTGGATTTTTCCAAACAGTTTGAAAGGAATTTAAAAATTGGTGAAATTGTGTTAAAAATTATGGCTATTTTTTATTTATTTTTTTCTCAATACTTTATATTCTATGTTGTTTCTTCCTAAGTATGTTTGTTGGTAAATAGTTCTGTATGTTAAGTCAGTAAAAAAAATAAATATATATATGTGCTATAAATATGTGGAGTATGGCAATGGAAACTGTTATAGTGGAAAAGATAATACATGTTGCTTGATCTGTTTTAAGTTGTAAAATGTATTTATTTATTTATTTTAAATTACAATCAGTTGGAGAAAAGTAACAATTTAAAATAAGAGGCTAGACTGAAGTTAATATGCTGTGCAGCTACACACGTGTGATTTTGTGATTATAGTTGGGGCTTCACTCCTCACTTTCCACGCAATTCAGGCTGGAACAGGATGTATCCAAATTTGTTGCAGCAACATTTCTGAACAGCTTTCTTTTTCTCATGGGGAGAGACTTCCATCCCTGTATTTATTGCTCTATGAAACTAAAATAAATGTAAAATGAAATTAATTTGTTTTGTAATCTTGCTTAGTAAATCTGTTCTCCTGTAGAGTCTCCATACATCCTACATGATTTTTTTTTGTTCTTTTTGAAACAGAAATAGCATTTTAGATTTACCAGGGAAGATCATTTGCTGATTTAAGAAATATCCTTTCTGAACTGAGGAGGTCTAAAACTGTCAAGTATTAATCTTTATCTAAGGCATTGTATGAAAGAATAAATACCTTTGTAAATATCTTACTGTATAATTTTAAGTCTAACTTAATCTTGTGACGTTGAAAAAAATCGAAACAGTCTTTATATCAAAGTACCTAATATAAAATCAAATTCTGAATCATACGTTAACTTGAAGTTCATTAAAGGAGTTACCTGGAAATGAAGGAGCTATATTCCAGTTTTTAGTTTTGTTATAGGTCATAAATTCATTTTTTCCTAGTGTAGACTTGTCCATCAGCAATAGGAAAGGTAGAGCAGGAACTCTTGGCTTTCTCATTATCACATGTTTTTGGAGCAAATATCACCTTCAGTTGAAAAAATGTAATGCTTTTCTTCAGTGAAAGTTCTACTTTTATCTGAAAGATCAACATTTGTTTAAAACAATGTGTCAGGAGTCAAAAAACAAATAAACCATTAAAAATGCCCTTTTACCTAGACTTGACCTAATGGTTACTATTATGCTTGAATATTCATATTTAAGATAAGGAAATTATGTTTAGCACTTTAAAGTGTTCACGATTTATTTCACCATTGATTAACAAGAGTTGAAGGAACTCTGCCTGGATGAAAATCAGATTCTTATGTAAATCTTGTGATTTACAGATGTGAGATAGTGAACTAGCTTTGCTTATTTTTTTTCTTTTCCATTGGAAAAGCTGTTTATTTCTGAATCATAGTTGAGTACCGAAGTGGAGATCAGAAAGTGAAAAATAATTTTTCAGGGATAAAAATGTATACAGAATAACTGAAGAAATAAAGACAATGCAATCTTTGGGGGAGTACTTGTGGTAAATGACTTCTTTCCTTTAATTCCTGTAGTGCATCCTTACTGATTGACATCTGAATGGCAGTAATTTGGGGTAATGGGTAGCTACTAATTGAGGGTGAGTTTCAGTACTTTGCAGAAGAACATTCTCAAGACCTTCCAGTGTAACACTCAAATTCTGTGTTAAGTGCTTAAATTGGTATAGGATTTTATGTTAGCCTTCTCTGTATGGGTTAATTTTATCAGGTCTGCTTATGACAGGCGCTAAAGTGTGCTTGAAGGATGTCTGTATACATATGGTAATTTCTTACTTGTGGCTCTCTTTTCTGTATTTATGCAGCCTGGTATCTACCAGCATTATGGCCAAATAAACGTTTTTATTGTGCTATTCTGTCAGCGTTTCTGTGACTGTTTTGTTCTAAGAGTTTTAGATGGATATTCTGTTTCCTGATTTGTAGGACTGCATGGTTGCAACCAGTTGGGTCTATGATGGCATGGGTAACGGGGTTACAGAGGTGCACTAGAACATTACTGGGAGGTAATACTGCTTTTTTCAACACAGTTCACAAGCAGTTGACTTACTAAAACTTACATGCTTAACATTTACCTCCTGGAAATGGAGTCTGTGAAATACCGTAATTGGGGTTTATTTTTATTGGTGCCAGTTGATCGAAGGTGGTGATGTATGAGGCAGAAATCAGCTAGTTTGGTTCCTAGTGTTTTGCTGAGCTTGCAGGACGACTGCACACAGCCCAGAATGGTGCCTTGTAGGGGTATTTTTAGTATTAAACCTTGGGTTAGTGTTGGGACATGTGGATGACATGGGAATGTGAGCAGGGCCTAAGAAGATTGCTCAGTGAATATTTACTCTAGGGGTGTTTGAATTTTACATGCTGACCTAACAGCTCTCTGCTTTGAGATCTCAGTATTTCTCGGGTTTCTCAAAGAGGCACTGGGTATCTCCTCTGTGAACAGCTGATAGAAGAAAAGCCCGTTTCCTTTGTGTCAGAAAGAGAGGGAATGACAAAGAATATCCCCCCTCTCCCCAGCTGAATGGGAGGGGGGAAGAAAAGGAGGGGAGTGGAAAAGGCCTCCAGGAGATGAGGGCAGAAGGAAGAGGACAAATTTTCTGAAAAGAGGTACAAGACACAAACTTAGGGTAGCATTCTTCCCGTTGTACCAATTGTGGATAAAAAAGCCTGGCTACTTCACAGGTAACCCAAGTTAATCAAAGTGTATAGAAGGGATTTTATGATGTGCTTGCCTAAAAGTAGCAGGGAATAACAGTGCTGCTACGTGCCTGCAAAAGTGTGTTTGTTACCTTTGCCGCATCAGAACCGGGAAGAGGTTTGGCGTCCTGAAAACTGCTGCACAAAACACCCTGTTACCTCATGGCCTGTCTTGGGGGATTATAAAGGTGCTGACATCTTCCCGTATAAATACTTGGCAGGAATACTAAGTGTCAGACTTGGGGGGGGGGGGGGGGGGGGGGGGGGGCGGGGGCGGGGGGCGGGCGGAATAAAGTGCTGGCGAGGTTTGGAGACTTCCTGAATTAACTTTTTTTTCCTTCATTTTTAATAGCAGCTGTACTACTAAAATAGTGTTTGGTTGATGCAGGTACCCAGCCGTGGCCTTGGCAGGTGCCAGGGAGCTCTGGCAGGCGCTGGGTTCTGAGGGGGCTGTGACATTTCCTGGCCCTCGGCTAATCCCAGCCAGGGCCAGGATCGAGCCCAGCGCGCCAGCAGTCATCGATGGGAAAACAAAGGTGGTTTTGCGGGTTGAGGAATATTTGGAAAGGCAGAAAGGTCGAAGTGAGTAATAATAACACCCCCCCCCACCGCCCCACCCCCCTTCTCGTGAATCTGCTCGGGAACCTATTTTTTTTTTTTTTTAACGTTATTAGCAGGCTGGCCTGTGTCCTTTCCTTTGATGACGGTAACAAGTTCTATGACATTGCCACTTTGAGTTCTTGCTTCATTAGATTGGGTGACTGTTTATTTGAAATTGTAATGAAATATTTACTTTATAGAGCTATAAGGATTAGCGGCGATAATTGAGTGAGGCTGATCCGGAGCTTTCAGTGTAATAGGGCCCCCTTGTTTGAATACAGAGCGCGGGGAGAATGGCGGGGCGAGGGAGCGTGTTTCTGCCTGTCACTTTCTCTCTACATGTTGCTTTTTCTCCCGGAGATAAGTGGGCCTAATGCTGAACAAATACTGGAAATCAGAAGCCACTGAGAATCATTCGCCTCTCGCTTTCCCATGGCAGCGTGATAGACGCCCGCTCAAAGGAGCCCCCCTCCTCTCCGGCCGGCGACAATTTTGTCACCGCCAGCAAATCCAATTGAGGAGTCCCCGGGACGGCGGGGCGAGCGGGGCCTGTCAGCGGCCGCCACCCGCCTGAAAGGAGCCGGGGGGGGAGCGGGGCACCTGGTGCCGCCGCCGCCGGCCGTGATAGGCTGCCGCATTGTGCCGCCGAGACATGCGGCCATTTGCAGATATAATGGCAGAAATTAATGCAAATGAGTGAATGGAACGAAACGTATTTTCATGCAGATCGGAGGGGCTCGCGCGGGCTGCTTGATAACAAGTCGCGGGGAGAAAAGGCCGACATTGTGAGGACTCATTTTTTCCCCATTTCTTCTCACTAGTGCCTCATAAGGGCCCTTTGTTCTCTAAGTAACTCTTTCTAAACTATTGACATTGCTCATTTATGTGAATTTCACATTTTTTTTCCTTTCTCTCCCCCCCCCCCCCCCCCCCCCCCAGTAGCCTTGGGTGATCTGGGAAAGCGTTAATTGCAAGAGGACAAGGAAACTGGCTGAAACAAGAAATGCAATCATTAAGTGTAATGTTGCAGTTGTCCATGCCTCATTATAACATGCATACAAGGCAATAAAATGCGTGTTTCACAAACAAATCTTTCAACAAGTGTAGTTCAAGAGCCTCCAGCTGTCCAGATTTACACCTATTTATTTTTCCTTTTTTCCAATCGTTATTGCAAGTAAACTTTATGCTGGTTTAGAAGATGTATTGCTACACCAACAAACTTCCTGCACTCTCAAATAACTTTTCGCTGCTTTTTCATTAACAATTAGAAAGAAAAAAAAAAGGGGGGGGGGGGATGGGGAGGGGAAAGATGTGTGCTCCTTCAGGTTGTCCGGGGAAACCTGGTTGCTCTAAAGAAACTCTCTCCAGTCCCGTTATAGAAACACGTCCCTTATCTTTAGTTTTGCGCTTCATATAGGCAATACGCCTTTTAGAATTGGAGTATTTACATTTGTTATTTCCTCAAGCAAGAGCAACTTTCAAAGACGGAAAACACTGTTGCTAACTCCATGCATTCGTTTGCTTATTTTTGAAGTGTTTAAAAACAAAACAAAACAAAACAAAACCAAAAGGGAAGAGTAGCTAAATAATCAGACGTAGAGGTCATCAAGTGTAAGTACAGCTTGGAACCGGTGAACTATCAGACCCAAGAGTAAAGCTGCTACAAAGAAAAAAAAAGGGGGGGGGGGGGGGGGGGGGGGGAGGGAGGGAGAAAAGGGTAACAGATTCAGCATTGTCCAAAAGTTCCAGACCAGTGATTAATGTGTAAGATAATGGACTTGGGAAATGAGTAAACACTCCCGTGCTCCCTGCTTTGTGCTTGAATGACTTGATGACAAGGGCAGAGCAAGGTGAGAATTTAAAGAGGACTACAGGAGAGGAGACAAAGGCTGGCCCGGCAGCGGGCGGGAAGCCCCTGGGCAGCCGCCCTGCAGGGCCCGGCAGCCGGGCCGCGGGACCGGGTCCCCAGCGTGGTAGCGCTGCAGCCGCCGCCGTTTTAAAAGCCGCGGTAATTAGCCAGTTTTGGTTTTGTTTTTTTTTTTGAGAAGTTGCGTTGTGGCTAAACCCAAAGTCTCGCGCTAATATGGGATAATACTTGTTTTAAAACTTAAGCTAGAACTAGTCATGGTTTCTCTGAATTGCGCGCTGTGCTACATTTCACCTTAGGTTCGCGTCTGGCCGAAGTACTAAATGTTATTGGAACTTGAACTAAATGATGTTTCAACTCAAGCTGTTGTGATGATGCATTATTAGATATTTTGATGGAAAATATACTTTCGAGTTTATGTGCAATTACATGATGTTGCATTCAATGAACTCTCCTGAAGATTTTCTGTACTCTTCTACAGAAATGATGTTTTATTAGTCCATGGCATACAGGGAACCGGTCTCTGTCTATTTCGGCATCACTAAAGGCACACGGATGATTCACGACGAAACAAAACTTAATAGCAAAACATTTAACAAATCTTGGACTTCAGTCTCACATTGGGTTTACTGCTGCTAATGAAGGTGGAGTGTCCGGCTTTTCTCATTTTTTTTTCTTTGATACATCTTAGGTCTTCTCATTCGCTTCGGTGATTTAGGATTTAGATCTTGCACTGCTTATCTTCCAGTGTTGATGTTCTTAAATAACCTGTTGGATTTTCTTAAACTATAGCTACTGAAGAAAAAAAACCCCAGCTGTAGGCGGTTTTTGTTTTATTTATTTTTTAGGTGATTATATTTCAGGGCCTTTCATAAATGCTGGTTAATTTTAAGAAAACATGTTTTATGAAAATGATATAAGAATTTCAACAGTTTAGGCTTTGCAAACGTGTCATTTATGTTCAGTGAGTTGTCATCACAGTGCCACGAAGCCATAGTGATAGGTCTCTGTACTAAGGGCTGTACAAAACCTAAACAGTATATAGTATAAGGGTAAAATCCTGATTGGCTAAAAGTCTTTTTTCCATATTTAATACTTGACACGGTCTTCTGGTTGGTGGTGTAGAGAATTTGCAAGTCTTCCATGGGGTATCTCTTGTGTAAAAATGTCCATGGTAGCCTTCACATACTGCACTTAATCAGTGTTTACTGATTATGGGAAAGTTCTTATAATATCTTGTAAAATAGGTTTTACAGTATTTTGAACAGTATAGAACAAAGGAAAAGGAACCAGAAAGTTTCTATTACAAAAGATAAGGGTCCATGAAGCTATAAAACTAACATGATCTAGATTTAAGCAGTTAGGTGCCTTCCTAAATGCAGTACAAAATTCTCAGCTCATAGCAGGGAGGTTTTTGACTATGTAAATAAATAATACCAGTCCAGGTTTTGCTTCAGTCTTCGGTTTCTTCAATCCAGGTTTCTTCAGTCTTTGAGCTTTATATGTCTGAACGTGATCTCAGGATGGTTAAATGGAAAAAGTGTGTTCATCATTTAAATTTTCTCATTCTTTAGTTTATTCCCCTTTCTTTATGTAATTATTCACTATCAGGAGTTTTAGAAGTTGAACAAGTGACAGATTTTGATGTAATATTGTGCAATATGTGGCAGACTTACCACCTTTATAACCCTTACTCATGGTAGCGTATTTAATGAGTTAATTCTCAACTCACTAATGCCTGTGTGTGAATGTAACCTTTAGCACTCTAGTCAAGTTCAATGGATATATTTATACCTGTGTATGTGTATGTATGTGTGTAAGTACTAGCTTGATCATCTTGCATTCTTTTCAGCTTCTGTAAGTCAGCCCCACCATCTTTCCCCTTCAGGACAAGAACTTTGCTGTTTGAGCAGCAGCCAGATTCTGGGCAATGCTATTAAAACAGAAAGAAGAGCTGTATAATTAGGGCTTCTGTCCTGTGAATGGTGACATTGCCTTGAAATACGTGCAGATTCTCTATTGCAGATTAGGAAGATAAAAATTTAGGCAGCCTGGTAAATGGACTTGGTGGCAATGTTTACGCTTTCTTATGGGGCAGATTTCTCGGATGTTACTAATAAAAGCATGCATGGGAAAAGTCAGGGGGTGGCTTCAAGCATGGCTGCTAGACCAGTCAAATGCGAGTTGGTATGACATCGGGTGGTTGCTCATATGTGATCAAATAATCACTCTTTCAGTCAGAGTGTATTTACTCTTTGGTATACTTTGGTATTACATTAATGTATGGTTTATTTCTTAATGTGAATTCAAATCCTGTTTATACATTCTACTGATTGTTTCTTTTGTCCCACATTTTATTATCTATTTAAGGCTTCCGTTTAGAGCATTAAATTGTTGCTTCTTCTCCCTTTAAGTGGTGAATACACAAAGTACATACAGAGTTAGAAAATCCGGGTGCCTAAGTCATCATCATCACCACCTCATTTGTAAGTCGGGAAGGTTAATGAAAGAGGGACCAGCACTGTAAATAGGTCATCACTTTCATGTCTTTCACTTAGTAGGCAACTTCTGTGCTTTGAATCACATCAACAGAGACCAGAATGAAGCCTAAGAAGTGTTTTTATTCTGGTAGTTTTTTGCATATGCATTCTATTGTGAATCTGTTGTAGTTTTCCTTCCAGAGTTTTTGAATCCTTTTCCATGAAACTCACTTGCAGGGACTTCTGTTATAGTTTGTATCCTCCTGTCCTGGAGGGACGGCTGAAAAATTTGAGTCCTGGAACTGAAGTTTTTGATTCATTCTGAACTACAGACTTCTCAGTCCATCTGGCTTTGGTCCAATTTCATAAGAGAGTTAAATTTGTGATACCTTCCTGTAGGGAACTCTGGCACTTGATACTCTGTCACAATTACTGCTGTGGTGATGGTCTGTGGTATACAGTACTGTATCTATAAACTGGCAATGGAGTTAAACACCTTTTTTTTCTTGCTGTACTAAAACCTTCAGCTTGTCTTTCAATTTACCATACCACAGTTAATTTTCACAAAGTCCTTTTAGCTATACATTAGGAATGATGCATTATTAACTATATATATATGTAAAAAATAATTTTACATTACATAGTAGTTTCCACTTGTATTTCCAAACACTCTGTATCCTTTAAGCAGTGTTACCATTGAAAAAAAATAAGCCAAAGCAAAAAGAGAAAGAGAAAGAAAGTGAAAAAAGGTATAAAATGTCACACAATCTGTAGGTATTCTTAAGTGTAATGAAAGTTTAAAGTAGTCTCCTTTTTACTTCAGTAGTTTGATACTGGAAAGGAGAACAATCAACAGCAATTAAAGACAGCTGTCGAAAGCCAGAATAAATTCATTTGATCATTTGTGTTATCTTCCACATTCTCAGAGGTAAAAATAGCTATATTATTTTACTTGTTCAACTATACCCATTAGGTTATGTACAATTTGCATAATTTACAATTTACATTAGGCATTTATGGCATTATCAGAGTGAAATAAAGTCCAATATTATTATTCAGACCAGTGATTTTGTTTTTCTCTCCATTAGTTTTCTTCTGAGAATACTGGGGAAGATGGAAAGTGAACACATATTCTGATAATGTCTATTTTATAGTTTCTTTTTGCTAGCCTTAAATATATTATTTTTACCAAGGCATCATATTTGTTTTCTATTTTGAAAGTTACAGTAGTTGCTATAAAAAGGTTAAATTTGCAAGGACTTATCACACAGCAGTAACTGAGATCTCCCACTCATTTCCTATTTGAAGTACAGGGAAAAAAAAACCTGTGATTGCTGTTGGCAAATGAAGGCTTTTAAAATGGTACCTGCTGTAGCTTCAGTTAGAAATGTTCCTATGTCTTCATAGAAAAAGGGTAGAGAAGGGACACACTGACTTGCTAAGAAATGTTTGATTAATATGTAATCTGTTCCTGAGTAAAGCTGTTCCTGAAGGAACCGCACAGCATACATAAATCCCGTTACTTCTCCGTCTCCAGATATGTTTATCATTGTGTTTGTGGTATACATAGGTAGATTAATAGATACATACACAGAATCCTACGTACTTATTGCTTTAAGCTATTGCATGTTCAAACAGATGTTGAAGCCAAGATTAGCCTTTTTTTGCATGTGCTTGTAGTGTGCAAACCTTTTAAAGGCGTCTATGAATTATTGCTTTGGTTCAGCATGAGTGCAGTAAGAAGAAATGTACCTCATCTGTAATACACTGTGTAGACTAATATCAGCTTCTTTTTTCTTATATTGCAGTGAGATATTGATCTGGTGAAATGGTACCATATTGGAGCTGTCTGTTGTGGTATTCATCATGCTGTCACATCCCTAGTGCCTTGGAGTTATTGGAAAGCGGAATTGAGGGAGTTCTGTCATTGTGTGTTGCAATCCATTCATAAGAAAGTTCACTAAAACATCTGAAGTAGTATTCTCACTTATTTATTTATATACCTCTAGCAAAAGCCGTTTCATTTCTTTGGAGGCGCAGAACCCTCCAATTTCGGGCACAGGGATGTTAATAGGCTTGGTTACCTCTTCTCAGGCATCTTTCTCTTGTATAGCATTTGTTCTTTAGTCAAAGCTCACACGTCCTGCCTTTACGGATGCTGATGCATTTGGGTTCTCTCCTTTGGGAGTAATATATCTGAGAGCTGTGGCTTCATTGCCCTTATGCTTTTATCTGATAGCTGTGAGAAGGTAAACGATGAACTTTTATATGTAGAAAGCTTTTAGTTTCTTCCCACACTAAAGTATCAGCTAATGTTAAGAGAGCTTTCAAAAATATATAAAGATACTGTCAATCTGCACTGAGTAGATTAAACAGTTTGAATGAATTATTTTTGTTTTGGAGTCTGCCTGGCAACCTGATGATGAATTTAGAAGGATGTCTTGTTTTCTGTAAGGCCATGCTGAAACAGGGATTTATTTATACATATAAGCAACAATCTACCTATTTAACCCAGCTAAGGTAAAGGTCTGCTCTGCAGCCCCCTGACTTCCACAGGTTATGCATACACTGTAAATAATCACCCCCATTTTAAACTTAGTATTTAAGAGATTACCAGAAGAGCAATTAAATTGTCAGTTGCTGGTTATAAAAGTTACGGAGAGAATGAAGAAAAAGCATAGCAATTACAGGTTGACTTTATCTTGCAAGGTGCTAAGGACAGACATCTTGTGACTCTGTGAGGGCTCATGTCTCCAGTCAGCTGCACCGGGAATTGGGAATGTCCATCAGTTTTCTTAATTGGTCACAAAATTCTTCATAACTACATAAAATGTATTCATTCTTTATATTCAAACATCTTAAGAAAGAAAAATTAGAACACCTTTGTCAATATTGCAGTTCCTAGAGCTATAAAATTATGTTAGCATTACATGAATTTAAATAGGCATCGTTGCTTTCATATTTTAGTAAGAATTTATAACATGTTTTGATATTGGTGCAAACCTGACTGTATTATGGATCTATAATAGCCAAGTGTGCAGTATTTTTCAATACACAGCCTCAGCATGCTCTACGGTTGCTCAGAAGGAGCCTTCTGTGCTGTCAGGATGTACGACATGAATGCATATTAAGATTTATCCATGTTCTGTGTAATATTCCTAAGTCCAATAACTTGACAGAAGTTAACGGAATGCATAGAATCCAAAGCACATTGCTATTACTTACTTATTTCTTTCTTTTTTTTTCCCCCATTAAAAAACCGCTTCTTTGGGTTTGCAAATCAAAACTAAAACTTACCTTAAATCCCCCAAAGAAAATTAAATTTAGGGCTGAAAGTACACTCTTCAGGCAGGTCATCTATGTCTGGGCGACACTTCAGATTATGTGAGTCTCTTACGTGGCTTTGTTGATTTAAACAGCTCAGCTGCATCTATGGTTGTAGAGTTGGAAGAATCACCAGTTGAGCTTCTGTGAACTTCCCGTTGAATGTGTGTAGGATTTCATTATATTCTCTTGAATTCTCTTCTGTGCAGCTGTTGGGGTGAGAAATGTTTAACATCTTTGTGTTTTTTAGCACCTCTTTTAATCAGTATTACTTAGTGGTGGGTTCTCTTTTGAAAACTTTTTATTGGGTTGTGCAACCTGTGTCACTTCTCTGCCTCCTCCCTCTGTCTCTTGACGCTTCTTGTACCTTACCCAGAACACCTCTTACATGCTACTCAGCCAAGTGCTGTAGCAGGATGAGTACTTCAGAGGAGGCTTCTTTGCTTTGCTCCATCTGTTTTCTTGGGGCAGCACACGGTCAACATTTCTAGTCATTTCCATATAGTGGAGGGAATTTTTGCTGCAGTGTAGAGAAGTGCTTGCAAGAAGTCTGCTCTTGTGACATATTTCAGGCTTTTCAGAATATGGCTGGCAGATATGGCCATGCTAGTCTTCTCTTTGAACCCCACCTTCGCCAATATATCAAGCTCATCTTTTTTGAAATTTCCTTCAAGGTCCTACCTAACTGTCCTTGGCTCCGTATCTCTGGATGTCTTTCATCTCATCGTCTCCCATCTTTTTAGTTTTCAAGAACTCTCTCTCAGAACTGTCTTTACACCTCTCTGGGCCTAACAAAGACTTTTATTGGATGGTCTTCAAAGCCCAGTGTGCTCCTGTGAAGTTTCCTTTGCTTCAGTCCCATGAGTGCATGTTTATGGTTCCCCAGAACCCCTCTCTTCATTTCAGCGGTCTGTGTGAAGACTTACTTGTCCTTATGGGAAGGGAAGGACTGAATACTGGCTATGAGGAGAAGAAAGGACAGCTCAGCAGCACGTGGAAGCTGATGAGGGTAGAAAAAAGAAAGACTGAATTATAGGAGGATAAACTGAGGGGAGCTCAGCACTATAAACCTCAAAGATAATGGAAAAGCCTCTCTCCCTCAAAATAAAAATAGCAAGGCTAATAAGACCTATGCTTTTCAATATTACAACCTTTTTGTGGATATCTTATTCTTTCCCCCCCCTTCCCCTGCTTCATCTGTCACTGTTTTTTTATATGTATGCTGTCCGGAAATGTATCTTCATCTGTGTTTGGAAAACATCTAGCATACTGTGGGGTGTTATCACAGTGTAAAAAATAACTCCCAGGACAAGATTCTATTGCTGTATTTATAACTGATTTCAGGAGAAGGAGGATCAGGTTCATTCTTTATGGCTTTTTCACCATGCCTCTATATTGAAGACATTTGATTTACTTAACATATGGCCAAGCGAACTGTTGGGCATATTGGGAAAAATATGTGAAACTACTTTGAAATGTTGCAAATGTGTTTGGAGACCTTTGTGCCACGCCGAGTGTTTCTGTTGTTATTCAATTACTCTGGTTTATTTTTTTCTTTCTTTTCCTTTAAAACACTGGGTAATTACATTATTTTTCGAACGTTAACAAATATATTGGTATATTAATGAAATATTTCTGTACTTTCTTGAGTGATACTGATTCATCTCTCTCTAGCTAATCTACCCATCTTCTAAGTTCTCTCTCTTATCTAGTGAAAATGTGGATGCCGCTGTAATGAAATCATTTCCATGTCCTATAGAGTATTTAGATCAACAAGACCTTCACTTATTAGAAAGGGCAGAGTAGTAATGCTTTTGGCAAAACCATTATTGTGATATTGGTATTCACTAGAAAGGACAGAAATAGAACAACACTGGCCTCCATAAACAATTCCAATTTGATCTGTGTACATGATAAAATCTTGGCTTCTCAATGCATTTAGGTGCTGTCATAGCTGTTGTTGCCAAATAAGAATGCAGTGTGATGTTATTATAGTAAACAGCACTTAAGCACAGCTGGCAGAATTGATCAGGGCCACATTAGAGTGAACTTCAGCAGATGACTGACGCAGCAGAAACAATAACTGAATATGCAAACAGTTCTTGCAATGAATGCTCTGGGGATCAGGCACCATTATTTTTGACTTTGAACAGGGAAAAGGGGCAGGTTTGTAACCTCCTTCCACACAAAAGGGTTCTGGGTATTCTGTAAACATCTGACTGCCATTTATAATAGTAGCTAGTTACAAAGCAAAACTCTAGACTCCCTTGACTATTTACATTTCATTAATTATTAAAGAAAAAACATAAATATCAGATAAGTTTGTTTAATGTTTCACACAGGATTCTTTTCCTTTTTTTTTTGCTGGAAAAGCCTTTTCTCAATTAATGTTAATCATTGAGGACTTCCTGTTTAAATCACACAGAAATGCATGTTTGCTTCAGTGAGGGCTTTTTTCCCCTTATAATTATTGTAAGAGCTAATTATGTGACCACATATTGCTATTCTTTTATTGTAATAATTTAGATTAGTAAAAATAAACAGAGGATAAATAGTGTATGAACCTCATTCTTGCACAATGTAAATCAGAACTTCTCTTCATATCTTGGTAATTTGCGCATTGCACATTACCAAAATATTTAAAATCCATGTAAACAGCTATTCATGGTTATGCGTTTACATTGTACAGTGTCATCTTTTGATTTATTTGACCATTAATGCAAAACAAAAAGCTCAACAATCCAAACCAAAACAATAGAAAACTCCTTTTAAAAATATTTTTAACGGAGTTTGTCTACTCATATAATGAAACTTCTTCTTCAAACAATGTATGCTTTAAAAATGAATGTGATTAAAATGGAGGGAAAGAGAAGTTGAAGGACAAGAAAGAAATAAAAAAAAGTCTGTATTAAATGAATACTTGAATCTGCCTAATGCAAGGCCCTATGAAATATTCTAAGTTTCTTACTGGCTCTTAAGGAATGCGGATGGAAGCTGTGCTGAGAATTTCATTCAAGTGTTGTGTGAATTGGAAAAGGCTGTTGATGGATACTCTTATCCAGATATTCAGCCGAGTCCAGCTTCATACCTCGGTGGCATCAGATTCTGTTCTGAGAGGCACTGAGACGCTACCATCGCTTTGTCATTGCCAAAATTAGACTAAGACGCATTCTGTGGCCTCACAGAGTGCCTGTGAAGTTCTTGTAACAGTTGTTAAGTTACCCCGTTTACTTATTAACATCTTATTATAACCAGCTTGGGCTCCCCCCAGCTCCCCACCCCCTCCATTCTGGGAGCAGAAATAAGTAGCTTCCAAACATACATAGGTAGTGTGTCCTGTTAATTTTACTGCAACTGTTTATTTTACAGTAGTCCTCAGACTTCTACACAAAAGTCATAGAGAAGCTGGAGTTTCTCTTCTAATTTCTCATGTCAGAGGTGGGATTTGCTATAAATCACACAAAGTTTGCCCCAGAATAAGTGCTCACAATTTTATGATCATTTTATGGCTTCCTCCTACCAAAACTAATTTCAGCCATTCCCCCCAAAGCAGTTTTACACAAACGCAATATTCTTATTAATCATGAGAAAATATTTGAGCTAACATCCTGACTGTTGTTGCATTTTGCAGAATTTTTTTTCATAAAACTTGCTTATTGAAAGACAAGGGGCATAGAGATGAGTTACAAACTTCTGGAAATGGTTGCACGATGCTGTGGTGTGCTGTAACAATTCGAGCCTTCTAACTACGTGTACATAAAGAAGCCATGCCCCATCCCTCTGATACACATCACTGAAGAATATGCTTTAGTGTGGATGTCTTCCAGACTGTCCACCAGCTCACAGCCCAAGGAGAGATGATCTCTTCATAGTAGTTACGTATTTATCCAAGTTGAAGCAGGAGAGCCTAGGAGAGACAAGAAGTATGTTTTAAGGTTTTCAGGCTTTCCCCCCCCCCCTTTTCTTTTCTTTTTTTTTTTTTCTTTTTTTTTTTTGGTGCATGGGATGATTAATGACTGTGGTAGGTCTACAGACTTACCAAGGCTATGATCCACTAGATGCTTTACTGTAGGATTGCAGTTGTGCCAGATTATGTGAAAACAGAGTAATAAACCCAAAAGTCGTAATCCAGTTTGAAAGGGAGGAAGAAAAGAATGCTGCAGAAAATGGCTGGTTAGAGTGTGAGTGTGCCACCTGGTCCTCAGTCTGATATAGATAGAGGTATTACACTAAATATTTCCTACCAGGCTCATGACCAGAATTAATGAAATTCTGAAAAGAAAACTTTTTTATGAGCCTGTCATGATACAGGTACTCCAAAATTGTTTGTTCAGGCCTGTTATAATCTAAAGACATGTAGTCATTTGGGAAAAGGTGTCTTGTAGACTGCTTTCTAATGCTATATAGAATAAAGTGTCTAAAATTTCTCTTATGGCAATTTTTTCAGCATATGAGGTTACATATTAGATTACTTAATCACGATGAAAGCATGTCTTTTCAGTAAGGGATGTGTGGGTGTGCACACATCACAAACATACATATGTATGTGTATGTATGCATACACGTGTGCAGTCACTGTATACTTGAAACATGTTCTTTCCACACTGGAGAAGGCCTTCAGTTGCAAAATCCTATAAATTAGCCTGTTTCTCATGCACAGGATTTTTTCTCAGCGTAGGGGAAGGTTACCCTGTCCCTGAGAAGGCATTTGTAATCTTCTGGAGCTTTCACTGACAGGAGCAATGCACACATTTTTGTTTATGCCAGGCTGCTTTTTATTAGCTGAAGCAAATATCATTCAACAAGCACAAAATTATAGCATTGTGTTATACAGGTCTTCACGTGCTGAAAATGTGGCTGCAAGTTTTTCCTTGGCTGCCAGTTCTTTATTGGAACCAAATGTTCAGTTTGGGACATTTTTTTTTTTTTTTTAAATCATACATATGAGCATCACTATTTATTCTCAGTAGGCTAATAGTCTTATGCTAATTTTCTGTATTCATTATGTATTTACTGGTCAAGAATCATGGACTGCTTCACCACCTGAAATTTAAGTCCTTATTGGCTGGAAACAACCACAATTTTCCATTTCCATTAGAAATGGATGTGAGTTCGAACTGGTAGTGCTGTGGACATCCCGGTTATCAGTAGTAGCAGTGGACTGATGTTGAACTTCAAAGCTACTGCTATCAGTCTGTTGGTCTTATGATTGCTTTATCATTAGAGAGTTTTTCCTCATCTGATGACCGTGAATGTTGCCAACCTTATTAAATTGACAGAACCATGATTTTTTGGGTATGAGCTGTAAGGGAGGTGGAGAGTGCCCAAATTTCGTACTGTTTGGGATCCTTTAAAAAACCTCAACTGACTGAGTCTTTTGCTTTCCACTGATGTTTGCCAACACCTTCCACTGGCATTTCATGTAGAGAAAACCAAGCTGATCTATCCTGGAAAAAGGTAGTTTATTGTGGCTGGACCAGGACATTGATTTGTCCTTAATGTAAAGCCAGGAAGCAACGCATTTTCCTGGTTTAACTTGCATGTTTTCTTTCTCACTAAAAGGGTCCAGCGCTCATGTTACAAGTTCAACATTGGTATCATTTGCTTTTTTTGGCAGGTCCTGTAATGACAGCTGACAGTTGGAAGCTTAACTGGGTAAAAGTACTAATCTCTTCAGTAGTTCAAGTTCCCATAAATATTAAGTTAGTCAATTTTATCTGCCTTTCCTTCATTATTGGGTCTATGATCAAATTAAAGTAATAAAATCCATGTCCATTATGCTATTTTGTGGTGTAATTTTGGTTGCCAGTTTAGATACAGCTCACATAGACAAGCATTTATGAAAGTCAAAGTGAAATACTTTGTTTTTCTGAAAAATGTGTTTCTTCTCTTCTCCCCTCCCCCTCTAGGTTTGGATGGCTTACATTTGAGAAAGCAAAACAAAACAAAAATTCTATCCATATGGGGTTTTTTTAGTAATTATGCCAATCCTGTTGTCAATGAAGTGAGCAGTTGCCTTAGGCTGCAACAGAAGAAAAATTAATTGAATGGGTGTATTGTTATGATCAATAAAAATATCTATCACTGATCTGGTGGAGGATCAGCAGTGTTCTGTGTTTGAAGACATCTCTTTAGGATCTAGGCATGAGTATCTCCCATTTTAAAAATTCCAGTATGATACATGAACAGTTATTTTCAGTGACATGTCTGTTTACAAAAAAAAAAATTAATATGTTTTTCTGTAATTAACTTAATGGAAAAACCTCTCTATTGTATTCCACTCCGTGCCCCCACCCCCACCCCCCACTCCCCCCGCCAATAAGTAATCAAACACCACAAATTGATTTGACCCAGTTCTACTCCCCTCTCTTTGCCCCCTTTGAATATTGGTAATTACGTGATTATTGTCAATACAATTCTGAAAGTTTAATGAAAGATATTTTGAGCCCAGATTTGTAATCAGTGGAAATACTGTCTTAAAAACCACAGATATTTTATGTTTTTTATGATGCAACTTCTGTACACAAACAAGTTTTGCAAGGAGCTAGTGTGTATGACATACTGGAACACAATGATGCTGAAACTAGATAATGTAACATTCAATAATTTCAGAAATGCATATTTAGGTAATAGAATATGACAGCTGGTGTTATTATGGTCTCTTTTGTCAGTCTCAGAAGTACCGGGATATATCGATAAATTGTTTTATTTGTAATGCGTTTTTTTTAATTTAAAAGTTATAAATAATAACGTGGTTCCGTTACCATTAAAAAGTAAGCACTTCATACCTATTTTCAATTTTTCTACACATTGTTATTCTATGTACATATGTTAGAACATTTTAATATATTTTGATGCTATTAAATAAAAATCACATTTCCATGTGATACAGTAACAAGGACTGTTTTCTTCCTGTCTGCTTTTGAAGGGAATTCCCTCTTTATGTAGGCCAAAGTATCAGAGTTTTTGATTTTTTGTCATATGTGTACCATCATATGATTTTGATATCCTGCTTTAAAATACTTGTTTTGGTTTTAGCATAGGCAGCACAAGTATGTTTTAACTTTCATGTGGAAAAAAGTAAAAGAAGAACTGTTTGTTTAACAGTGTTTCTTCATTTGAAGATGTAGGAAGTGTATATAACTGGATGAGAGTTTCTGCTTAAAAACATTAATAAGAAATCTTTGACTCATTAATCATATTAACAGATGATAAAGTAAAATTAAACTATGGAATAGTACAGATTAACCCTATGCAAGCTAAATCTTGAAACATGCATGCACAGTCAACTTAGTAAATCTGCTTCCCTGTGTCTTTATAGTGCCTCAGGCACTCACAGAGAAAAAATTTCTGAATTAAAAAGCCAGTATTTCTGTTGGGTAGAAATTAAGCATTTTTTGATTGGACTACCAAGTTTTTGCCAGAGTAGCTCATTCCTGTCTTCTGTTACCATCTTGTAAAAGGAAGGACAGAGATTTATCTAATCCCTTACCCTTTCTGCAGTATTTGCCGGTAGAGGCTTCTTAGGATACAGATCTTTCCATGTTTGCACACAGTGTATTTAACCAGTCGGTGATTTACAAATTTACTGGCCTGAGTTGTATCTTGACTCTTTCTTATCTGGATTTAAATTGTCTCATCTCTTTCTGCGCAGAATTGGAGTTTGACTGTCAAAGCATCCTCTGGCAATGACTTCCATGGGATAGCCGAAAAAAATATTTCCTTAATTTGTTCCAAACCTGTTGCCTGATGTCTTCAAGAGGTACTCTCAAGTAGCTGTGAAAAATGATGATAGAATAAGATAGTTCCCTTGTAATCCCTTCCCCCTCATGATTTTATTGACCTCTTGTCTGTCCTCATTTGGGTGTCTCTGAATCCTGGTTGCTGTTTTTTGCATCTTCTGTAGTTCCACCACACTGCTTAAAGGTGGGATACTCAGAACTATGTAAGGCCGATGTATAGCCACTTTACCTGCTCTCTCTGTTCACATAATTAATGCCACAATATGGATTTGATAGCCTGTTTCTCACTCAGTGGCATGGGTTATGGAAGGTTTTTTTCATATACAAAGCAATTCCCTGCCCCGCTCTCCCCTTGCCTAAGTAAATTTGCAAACATGAACTGAGTGCGTAGTGAATCATTGAGTACCCAGGGGTGAATAGAAAGACCCCAAATAATTTTTTTCTTACTGTAGTTTACTGTACTGATTTGGGATTATGGTCTTTGAAGGCAGGGTTTGTTGATATTGCCAAGATGAGATGTCCAGATGAGAAAGTCCTGTTGCTACAGGCTCCACAAGACCTGAAGGACAGTTCTGGTCTCAGCACAGAGGATGAGTATCACTAGACAAATATATATGCAATATATATGCACAGAAGGGAGAAGTGAATATGCCCCTTGGGAAAAAAACTTTCCTATGCCATGTAGGAGTTTCACAATTTCTGCTCCATGAGTGTCAGAGTTTTGTAGGGAAGCAACATTACTTGAAAAGCTGAAGTAGTAAATAAAATTTGGTTGGTAACCGGAACAATTTCAGTTATTTAGTTTCCTACAATAATCAGAGTCTGTCCAATCTTGCTGGAGATTTCCTGTTGTTTGAAGGAGCTGCCCATCGTGTTTTAAAGGATTTGGTCGTACTAGGTGTAGTTCCATCTGCCTTTCAGTTGATTTGATTTCTTTTTTAATTATTCTGAAGTTCTTCTTTCAGTCTCAGGTCAAACCTTTCCATTTAGAAATAAACTTACCATTTAAAAAATCTTAGTTGCCTGTATGTAAACGTCAGAAGCAGCCGTAGCTGAAATCCCCAAGAACTCAGGAGAAACATAAGAAAATTCAAAAGGCTACAGCAGTTCCAGAAATTAAAAATAATTAAAAAAAATCTAATGTTAAAGCCCAATTCAGCTAAGCTGCGATGCGTGTGCACAACTCTGTGCACATTCCTAAATCCAGTGGGATCTCAGCATATGGCCAAGTGATTTGCTAAATTGGGACCTAATTAAGGACAATTGTAAAAGTAGCTGCTATTTAAGCAATTATGGAATCTTCAGTTAGATTTTGACTGAATCTCTGAAGTTGACAGCAAAGACATCTAAAATCAGCATTGAATCTGTATCTTTTTTTTATACAGAAAACAAGTAAATAAAACACATTATTATTTATTCAAAATTACTTACAATTTACAATGTTGTGTAATTCTAAAGGGTTTCACAGATACTTGTTTTAAGAAGTTAATATCGAGAACAATATTTTCTGCCAATAAAAGGCAAAAAACCCAGGAAGAAGTTACAGTGATGCATGCTTTTTGGATCACTGGTGCAAAGCTATGATTCCTTAAACTGTTGACATTTTAAAGGTTTAATGTCTTACAGTTCTCTGAAGCATTTACAGGGTGATGTTGTCACCTATCAAATGTACATTTATAAAACTATGTTAGAATTTAAGTAAAACTGCAGTTTTGTACATGAAGTGGTATGACTGAAAGAAGTAGAGCTTTGTAATTTTAGTCTGGAAACTAGAATCAAGGAATGTTAATCTTGATATTTCTTATGAAAACTATTTCTAATTTTAGTTTCTTTCGGAATACTTTGATATCCAAACTTTTCTTGTCTCTCTCTCTTTTCTTTTTTTATTGTTTAAAATAATTCGGAATAGATTTGTCTCATATTATGGAGTTTTGAAGCAATTGCATATTGTGGAATGCAGATGAAAGTAAGACTTTTCTCTAGTTTATCATAGTGGGCGATACTAAATTGAGGTATAGTATCTGGACTGCTTGTCCTAGTTTTGCAATACTGCAAATAAGCCTTGCAATCAGTGTGTCCCATTAGTAGCTCTTCTTTATCCATAATTTTTAAAAATGGCTTTTACTTGAACTACTACATCTTCTAAGGTAAAAAATTATCAAGACCATTTTGATAGGCATAACTTAAAACCCTATCAGGTAACAGATAGGTAGATAATAAAAAAAAGAAATAGTGATATATGCTGTTCTTTTTAAGTTCTCATTTTTTACTTTTTCAATACAGCTTAATCAAGGTTACAACGTACCATACCTAACAGCTAGGTATATCACCAGTGAGACCTTCCCTGGTGCTTCCTCAGTCACTCATACTGTGGGAACCCTGTGATGTAGCCCTTCCTCAACCGATTTAATTTTTGGTGAATCTGTAGGTTAGAGTTCCTTTTTGTTTTTTTTTTTTTCTCTCCATGGCCAGTAGCACCAATAACTTGGTGAGAGCTGGCAAAGAGCTGGTTGACCAGTATTTTTCACTGTTACTCTGCTTCACAACAGTGACTTGAAGACTGCAGTTTCCTTCTGTGTCTGAATCTTTCCTTATAAATCCATCAGACTTTCACTGTGGTTGTGGAAGAGAAGAATTATAGCTGACCTTAGCCTTTGCTTTTCCAGTACTAGAGAAGTCAAACTCTTTCAGCCTTGTCTTGGAAACCTCCCATTCTGTGATCATGCTTGCTGTCCTTCTCTAGATCCTATTTCTCTGTGAATCTGTTTTCCCGAAGATGGTTGATTAAGGTTGTGCAGGCAAAATATCCCACTGATGCTTTATATGTCAGTCATAGTTTCTGGTCTACCAGAAGTATATTGCCTGATACGTTCAAGAATGGTATTTGTCTGTTTTCATTGCTGTGTCACATTGGTGGTTCATAAGTCATCCAGGGATCATCTAATAAACCCAGCTATTTCTTCTCCTTGGTTATTCCCAACTTACGAGTTCTTGGCTTACAGCAGCTACTCTTATTTATAGTCCCTGAGTGAGTGACCTTGCACTTTGCTCCATTAAAATTCATCATCTTTCCTCAAGACCATCCAGTTCTTACAGTGTGATGCTCAGTCCTCTTCCAACTTCATGTCATCAGCATGTGTTGGACATTAATTTATTAAACAAAACTGCTCCAAAACCTGATTCCTGATGGACTGTGCTGTTAGTTTCTCTCCACTCTGATATTTCCTCTTTCCAAGAAGATGATACTTGTCATTCTTTGTTTACTTACCTTTAAAATCAGAACTGAATACATATCTTTTCCATACTTACTAGAATGCAAGTTTTCAGGTTTTCAGGTCTGACAGCACAGCAAGAAATAATTTTTAAAAAATGAGTTAATTTTGAAAAAGTCTTTACTGTTTTGTTGCCTTTGTTGTATGGGCACTCAATTTATTTTTATCAACTATGGCCATGATTTTATATGCATTCTTTTATGCAGATTTAATATTTGCAGTTAGGTTATGTAGCATGCTTACCCTTTAGTACTTGCTAAGGGACAGCGCAAATGATAGGAAACAGAAACACTGATGGAAGTCAGGAGTTGTTAAGATACTAAGTAAAATGACAAAGCTTTATGTGTTTTGTAGTCAGGCAAGGCTAGTTGTTACTAGAAAAAACCTGGCTTAGCATGTCGGCTAATAAAGAACGGATCTACTTAAAAATGGTGAAGGGCTGAATGCATGCTAGTGGGACTTAAAATAATGTCAGGAGAATTCATGATACACCATAATACAGACATTAATAGACAATCTGTAGTGCTGTCTGTCCTCAGACAGCCTTAAGATGCACAGTGACAGGACATCTAGCTGAAAAAAACCCAACCCTTGTGTTTTGGTGTGGGAATTCTGCCATGAAAATCATAGTTTTGCTTACTGGGAGATTACTTCTTTTAAAGTAATTTGTGTCAGTAATGTGTATTTTTACAGAGTACATTTTAAGTACTGAAATGACCTTCTGTGCTTAAGAATGTGTAGTTCCAATTCTTGGTTTACGTTTTGTAGATCTTTTTTGTTGGGCCAAAAGTAAACCAAGTTTAACAAAATGGAATTTTATTTGTTTACTGGAATCTGTAAAGACACAAAGACAGTTAATTTAGGGTAATGTTTGGTGAAGTAACTCAATGCTGAAATTTCTGCAGTTGTGTTGGCTGAAAGTTCTGCATATGATGCTTTATGAGACTTCAAAACTTGAAATTAGCTTCAACCTTCCAAGTGCTCCTATAAACCATTTATTTTTTCCTTTTTTTTTGTGTGAGAATTTTTTTTTTAAACTATTTGAATTTTTTTAGGCCTGTAAACAAATTCTAAGATGTGATACTCTATCAGCTGTCCCATGTTACAAGCTGTTTTGTAGATGTTACTGTATTTGCATACAGCAACTATCTGGTTTATCTCTTGATCAGATAACTTTGTAAAAAAATATTTTAAAAAACACTCTAAATTATGATAATTTATAAAAATATGAAAATCTATGAAAATTTTCTGAAAATGCAGATGATTTTCATATAATATAGTCCAAAATCAATATATGTTAAAATTTTTTTTCTGTATCACATTTCATGACTGCAAGTCAAAACACATGAAATAAAGAAAAAAACCCACAAGAGAAAAGAGTGCATGTCTACATCTGTGCATAACTGATCATGTCTGACAGAAGCATAGATGATGTTAAACTTCCCAGGAGCGGAATCTACTGACAGGGATGTGTGAAAAATAGAACAGTGTCTGCCTTTTTTTCTCTGAGTGCGATGCAAAGATACACCAGGCTTTTTGAGATGAAGGGTACGTATTTTCCTAGTGTGCAAGTGATTCAAACAGATGCAGATAATTTTAAATATACTGATAAACTTGCTTACCTTTCTATTGTATTCTGTGTCTCTTTCATTGAACTTTCCTGGAGCTGTTTATACTCATTGTATATTGTTATTGTTGCCCTTCTGAAAAGCTGGAGGTTGTTTTAAAATAAAAAGTTAAATTTGCTTTAATTTCATATGCAACATTCTCTGTCCCCGCCCCCCTTTTAAGTCCGAACAGATTTAAAGCTGGTTTAAATTCAAATACATAATGGAATGATACTTACTTCAGGAACTTTGCCACCTCTCAGAAGAAGAATTAGTAATTTTTAAGATTGAGAGGCTACTCTGCAAGGCAAAGCAGCTTGAAGTACAGATTCCACCACTTTAGGCTCCCCCTTGACTTTAGGCTAAAGTACAATCAGTGAATTAAATTTTTAGAGAGCAAGGGTGATAGTGAGTGTGCTTAATCTTTGTAGTGTACAGTGTAAATGCCTACATCTGAGCTCATCATCTAGACTCTGCATATAGTCAGCAGAGAGAAATTTAAAGAGCAATTAATATCATCCTCAGGTAGGCAGAGAAAATAAGTCAAGAGAATTGTGACACAGAAGTGCTTATTTCTCAACACGGATCGCAAAAAGATCATAGAGTGACAAATTCAAATGGCAGCATCTGTATTTGAAGTGTCTATATGTAGGGAAGATAAGAGGTCTTTTTATTGACCTATCTGTGAATGAACTCTATACTATATGTTTATTAAAAAGCATGTACACTTTTTTCTGTGTGTTGAAAAAGTGGTCAAACTTTTGAATAATTTTTGAAGCATTATTCATGCTAAATATTCTCTCTATTCTAAATGACTATCAAAATATCTAATTTTCACTTTGAAAAACAGACTTTTTCTAAAGCGTTCAGAAGGTTTTTATGTGTCAGTGGTTCAACTGGTAGATAGTTTTCTGGCGTATTTTGGTTTAAGCAGTTCTTATGGCTACATGTCTCCTTCTGGCTCTCAAACACAGAACTTGTTCCTTCCTCATTTCATTACCTGAAATCACAGTAATTCTTTCTTTTGTTCAGAATAATGCATTTAGAAAAACATTATCTGAAGAACAGCAGTTTTTGCAGAAGTATTAGCGTTTTAGTAGGTAACTGGAAATTTTATTTCATGGTGGATTATCTTAGACAAAGAGCAGAAGTTTTACATGAGCTATATTGATGAAATTTCTGTGATCAGTGAAATATAAATACTTGCTTTTCACCAAGGGGCTCACTACAATTTTGAAATGCTCTGCAGGCCTGGGGCAGTAGGCAGCAGCACCACTTTAGGAGAAACCTGAGGGTCAAAACCCTATTAGTTGTAAGAACAGCTTATATAACCAGTGAAGGTAGAAATTGTATGTTTAAACATAGAAATGGTGATAGTTCCCTCTTCTAAGCTCTGCTAGAGGAAAGGAAGACTATGTTGTGGTTGAAGGTGCTTGAAAATGATTAACACCTTAATTTGCCTAAGCCAGAGAGGATCAAAGTTTTAACATCTCAGACAGTGCCACCACTGATGCTTCCCTTCAAGTAAATCTATTTTCAGGCAGACTAAGTTGAAGACATGGCCTTTCGTGTTGTCTGCAAGTGTTCATAGAGTCACAGAATCATAGAATCATTTAGGTTGGAAAAGACCTTTGAGATCAAGTCCAGCCATTAACCCAGGACTGGCAAGCCCATCGCTAAACCATGTCCCGAAGTACCACATCTACGTGTTTTTTGAACACCTCCAGGGATGGTGATTCTACCACCTCCCTGGGCAGCCTGTTCCAAAGCTTGACCACCCTTTCAGTGAGGAAATTTTTCCTAATACCCAATCTAAACCTCCCCTGAGACCATTTACTCTTGTCCTGTCGGTAGTTCTCTGAGAGGAGACCGACCCCCACCTGCCTGCAGCCACCTTTCAGGTAGTTGTAGAGAGCAATGAGATCCCTCCTGAGCCTCCCCTTCTCCAAATTAACAACCCCAGTTCCCTCAGCTGCTCCTCATAATACTTGTGCTCCAGACCCTTCACCAGCTCCGTTGCCTTTCTCTGGCCATGTTCCAGCACTTCAGTGTCCCTCCTGCAGTGAGGGGCCCAAAACTGAACACAGCATTTGAGGTGTGGCCTCACCAGTGCCGAGTCCAGGGGGACAATCACTTCCCCAGTCCTGCTGGCCACACTGTTTCTGATACAAGCCAGGATGCTTTTGGCCTTCTTGGCCCCTGGGCACAGTTGTAGCTCATGTTCAGCTGGCCATCAACCAACATCCCCAGGTCCTTTCCCACCAGGCAGCTTCCCAGCCACTCTTCCCCAAGCCTGTAGCATTGTGGGATTGTTGTGACCCAAGTGCAGGACCTGGCGCTTGTAGAATCTCATACAACTGGCCCATCAGTCCAGCCTTTCCAGATCCCTCTGCAGAGCCTTCCTACCTTCAAGCAGGTCAACATTCCCACTAAACTTGGTGCTGTCTGCAAACTTACTGAGTGTGCACTGGATCCCCTCATCCAGATCGTTGATAAAAGATACTGAAGAGGACTGGCCCCAGTTCTGAGCCCTGGGGAACAGCACTTGTGACCGGCCATCAACTGGATTTAGCTCCACTCACTGCCCTTCTTTGGGCTTGGCTGTCCAGCCATCTTTTTACCCAGCGTAGAGTACACCTGTCCAACCCATGAGTAGCCAGTTTCTCCAGGAGAATGATGATGTGGGTGAGTCCAGGTAGTCAACATCTGCAGCCTTTCTCTCAATCACTAGATGTTTTGAAAGTGTTCTTGCTTTCTGTACAGCTTGTGGGAAGAATTAAGAGTTTGACTCTAATTGCTCCCTCCTAATGCTCTATGAATACATGGACAACATGGTGCAATTATGGCATTGAGTGCTTTAAGCTCAAAAAAAAAAAATAGCATGGATAGCAAACAAGTCATCAAAGTTCACGTGCCTGAGCTGTGCTGTTGCTGAATGCTTTTGCTAAGTTCTGCTCCGTGGCTTCCTTTGGCTGAAGTCATTCATCTGTGTGTGTCACTGCCTCTGAGGGTATATGGGTAGTATGAATCTTTAGTATTGTATATCTGTCCTACTATCTAATATAGCATTTTGACTGGTTCCAAAGCTGTAAGTATTGGGGAAATTACAGATTGCTTTAAGTCACATTATTCTTTTGAAGTATAGCAAGTCAAATTGAAAGTGACCCTTCTCACCATTAGCATTAGTGGTTCTGAAAGTTGATTGACTTAACAGAGACAGGTTTAAAGCTGTGAGTGAAAAGATATTTGAGAGTATAAAGCTAGTAGTAGATCTGTGAATTTGAGGGGGATGCATAGATGAACAGAGAAATTAATGGTGGTGAATGGAGAATCTCTGTAGTAGTTCTTGCTCACAGCATCTTTTTCAAAATGTTATGTTCAAGATACTACTTCTATGAAATTGTTTTTCTTGTGCACTGTATGTTTTGCTACGTTTGAAGTCTCTACGGGGACTTCAGTTTAATAACTGTGCTGTAGATCTTGTTCAATTCCTTATAACTAAATTCATTCAAATAGTTTTTCCTGTTGCTTTCAGTGGTTGCTGTTGCTGTGTTAGATTCTGACTCATGCGTATGGAATTAGAGGTTTAAATAGTTCATATGTCTGTACTTTGTAGAACATATTTGTAGCCTAAGAGGATACAATTTAATGCTCTTTGGGACTTCTTGGGCCCCGTGTGTGTCTTACTGTCTTTGCTTGTTAAGATTTTTCTGGAGATAGGCAGCTTCCGCTTAGAGAGTGTGGTAATTGTTGACATTCCATAGGTAGGCGTGAGGAAACCTTCAGTGCTATATCGTGTACTACATTACACTGTCTCCTGACAAAGAACTTATCTCTGCAGATGATGTATATCATCATAGCCTCACTTACCAGTTTAAAATTCAAGCAGTCATCAATACCCCACAGCTAACTTTTGACTATTTGAAATAACAGAAGAGGGAAAGCTATCCAGAAGGCCTGGATAAAAACGAATTGGTATCTGCTGTGTTTGGTAGTGAGGATTACAACTGTTGCTCTAAGCTTCTTGTGCCTCATATAAGTCACTGGTTCCAAAGTTTTTGCCTAATCTATTTAACTGCTGTGGTTTTAGGAAGACAGAGGAGGAGGATGTCATTTACTTTCTGTTTTGGATATTTCCAGGCACTCTGCTTAAAGCTTGTTATTTTAGCAGTAATAATAAACATATAACATGCTTCCATGGACAGTGCTTACTGTATCACGTTGCATATATGCACAAACATGGCACCTGCATGTGCCTGTGTATTGCAGTGACATGCATCAGCATTCATTTACTTTCCAATTTAATACAGTTGTAACATTTCTGCAGCTGCAAGTAAGGTCTTGGGTGAGTTTAAGTAATGCTTGATAGGAAAAAAGGGATCAATATAAAGAAGCCTTTTTTGAAAGGAAACTGATTTTACTAATTGTGACATGAATTGATACTTCATCCAATGTATTACTAACATTTAGTGTGATTCAGTTAGGATTTAGTTCTGATACATTAATATCTGAGTGGCTATGTAGTAGTTGCAACATCATTTGACATTAGATTTTACTCTTTAAAGAATCAAACCAAGCATGATTTTCTTGTTCTTCACAAAAATAACCATCTCTAAAGACTGTTTTACATATTAGCAAACTTTCTTTTGCCAGTAGCCTACATACCTAAAGTGTAAGTTCAGAATCACCTGTGTTTATGTATAGCAACATAAACTATAAAGCAGGTAGTTCATTCACCTACTAAAAAATGATCTTTCATTACCACTGTCTCCTTTCTTGTTTTAAATCTCCCCACCATTTTCAGTGAAACTCCATTTTATAAGTAATAAGTGATATTGAGTGAGTCTTGTTTATTAGTCATATATAGCAAAGAATTAATGTCAGTGCTTAGTTTGATTTTCTGTTCAACTTACATTTAATTAAAGCTCCAGCAGTGTAAGGACAAGCAAAAATGCCTGTGAAGAGAGAAAAGGAAAGGTGGCTGAGGTGGAGTACCTATGATTTAGCACTTCTCCGAAGTTATCCTTGGGCTCTTTAAGCTACAAAGGAAGTTTAAGGACATTTTTAATATTTTTTTTATTGTTATTTTCACCATGAATTTAGGGTCATCATTTAGTTTTCATTCTGAATCTAGTACTTAAAAAAAATGGAGTCTTGAGTTGTTTTAAATTACATCATTTTGCAGCTGACTGTGGTGGCATGGAAGAATAATTAACAAATACAGATGAAATAACTCCTCTGATGAGATATACGATTCTAAGTATTTTAGGTTCATGTGAGTGTATGGAGATGTATTCAGATGCTATTTGTAATTCTAGTTAAGATGGCCACTCTGTGAATAATGACTTCATATATCCTGTAATTGCACCTGTGTAAGTGGATTCCTTCAAAAGGGAAACAGGACTACATAATCCCTGAAGAAATTTCTAGTTTTGCATATATTTTTGAAAATTTGGGGATTAGATTAGGATTACATGTACATTGTAACAGAAATAAATGGCAAAGCGATGTGTAGCATTGATAACCAAGCAGTCCAATCTGTTTCTCAGATTCCAGCTCTTTAATTATTTAAAGTGTGTAGAGTTTTTCCAAGGAAATGTTAATGTTTTGGTGAGGTTACAGGAACTCCCATGAAATGCACTTTCAATCCTAACTTGTTTTAATAAAGATTTTATCTGAAAATTTCATAGGTGTTTGAACCAGCTCCAGCATTTAAATCTCACTGGCGCTGGATTGGCATCCACAGGAGGGGTTTTGTGCTTCAGCAGGTATTATCAGACCAGAACTTCTGTCTTGCAGACATTCATGAGCTAATGAAAAGGAAGGAAGAAGGTGTTATATCTACACAGATTTGAAAATAATTAACAGGAATGGAGAAAGGGAAAGGGTTGTTGGTTTGGTGGGTTTTTTTATATTAGCAGTCAAGATGCCTACATATCCTAGGTGTAGTGCCTTTGTGTGTAACATGAAAAGATGATCCGTTTTTCTTTTTTTACTCTGCCTGAGTGGTTCAAGAGGAATAATTTCCTCTATTCCATATACTTAGTGCTGTTTACCCTCTCCAGCCTTCCTCCCTCATATTTACAGAAAAGTGGGAGAGATGGAGAAAGGGGCAAGTAAAATCAACAGTTAAGTAGGCCAAAGAGAAGGGAAGCAAAATAGCTGTTTCTTTACAAACCTTTTTTGTAACCACAGTCCTACAATTTTCTTATTTCTCTTTTTCTAGATTCTTACAGCGTATAGGAATTTGCACGTCCCTTCTATTATGTCTTCAGAGGCATAAGCCTTGTTTCTGATATATGTTTTAAAAATCTTTGCTGTAATCGTGGAAATAGGCAGGCTGATCTTGTGCATAGGTTGGTTCCTCTTCCCCAAATGCCCAAGAAAGGCTGAATGAGGCCTTTCCTCAATCTGGAAATCATACCAAAGGTTGTCTTTTGAGGTGAACATTCAAATGACAAAGTGAAAATGTTGACACATATAAAGGGGGAAGTTTGAAAAAACAAACAACCCAGGAAAAATGTTAAATAACTGTCTTTTTATTCTGTTGCCCTCATTCCACTGAATTCTAAGCACATAGGATCTGTGAAAATGTAAAAATTCAAAGAGATTTTGGAAGACGACATATTTTTTAGTGATAGGCAAAGTCCAGTATTAAGTTTGCAGTCATGTTTGGTCCAGGTTGCATTTGCTTGTCTTTTGTGTCTTTTTTGAATATAGTTTTTCAGATGAGTTATTTCTTGTCACAGAGAGAGTTGCTTGTAGTGGACTAGTCATGGAAGTACTGTAATAAGTTGATTTGCCCTAGATTTATACTTTCAGACTCAGACAAAGTCAATACAGTTAATTTTAACAGTTGTAACAATCTGGAGGTTTCAAACTAAAAGAGGTTCTATACAATTTATTACTTTATAGTAACTTATTTCAAAATCTCTTGCAGAATTAAATTTAGAAATATATTTAGCAGATTTCACATAAATAAGAAAGTCATGTGTAAGATCTGTTGATAATTTTATGAAGTGAATCCCATCTGACCCCAGACCCAAGAAGCTGCTCCATAGTTGATGCTTTTTACTGGACAGAATTTGAAGAAGTTGCAGCTTTGTTCTGACTGCCTTTCATTTCAGCACAAAACGGTTGGTTTACAAAGCTTTAAATAGAAAAAATGAACAGGTGGTTTGGGTTCAGGAAATAAAATAAGCTATATTATTGTAGACAGGGAAAATTCTTTTCTCATTACACACTACTTGGATAGAATTAAGCAGACAGCTCATGCTGAGAAATTTGAAACTCGGAGAATGCAACAGTTAAAAAGACAGACAATAAATGCGGTAGTAATTCAGAGATGGACCTAAACAATCTACAGTAGAGCAGCTAACTCAAAATAAACAAACTAAAACAACAAAAAAACCCCAAACCCAACCCTCTAATGTTATCTTTGACAATGGAAATCTATTTTATAAACCAAGCATAATGATGACTTCATTTCTCTGATTAAAGTTAGTCATCTGTTTATTTTTCCAGGGTTAGTTAACTTTATTCGCATGGGATTATGTTAGCAATTATGTTTAGAATGAAATCTCTTCATTTTTAAACAGATTTGGGGGAGGAGAGAAGAGAAAAAATATTTGTTTGCTACTCAGTAATCCAGTCCAAATGTTCAATAGTCCCTCCGTGGCAAGAGACAGCATATGACTTTTAAGCTAGACTTGGTGCTGAACACATTTGAACAATAAAACCTTAGATCACTAATATTTGAAGTATTTATTTCTAATTTGCTCACCATCTGCTCTGAGATTCTTTGGTTTATATTACACGTATTTTCAAGGCTCCAATACTTTTTACACTGAAATTAAAAAAAAATTATGTTAACTTGGTCTGGGAAGTAACACTGCAAAATGTTACATGTACTCTCTAAGAAGTTCAGAAATGTTTTATGTTGGATTTTTATTGTTTTGTATCTTATCATCCTTTTATTTGTTAAACATAATATTTCTTGTAGAAAATGGCAACTTTATTTTGGTATTTTTTATGCTACTTTTTTACTAGGTAATTAACAATATAAAATAAGCCAATAAATTTACAGAGAGCCTTAAGAGTAATTTTAGACAGTGCTGATACATTCATATATTTTAATTTAGAAACTCCCAGACATGAATGAGTGTTATGCATTAAATTCAGCACCTGATCACATGCATGTTGGATAGTATCCAGAGACTGGGCAAGCAAAGACTGCTACTTCATAGTTGTGCCACTGAAATTAAGATTAACTCCCTAGAGAAGACAATTGAATTAACACAGCATGTTTTATGTGCAACAAAAACAAACTTACCTGTGTCACTACTTTGCCTACAACTTTCAGAAGTGCAGTCAGGTACATACACACTGTAGTAGCTATGAATAAGCTGATGTTTCATATTAAACATTTGTTGTCACTTCTTAATTATATTTTAGTGTTAAATCTTAATGGTTTAATTATGTGCACATTACCATTACACTCTTAAGAGAAATATTCTGACTTATTCCTGATGGCTGTTTTAAACGATAGATTTATAATTTGGTGTTTTATCTCATTGCTTAGATTTTTTTATTAATCTCAGGTAAGCAAATTAGTGATGTTAAAGAGAAAAAAACAAAACCTGAAAATACTAATCATTTTATTTTAACTCCAATGTGTGCATTATGCATTTATATAAAGAAAACATTCATGCCATATCATTAGCAAACAAATAATAATCAGTCAGACATGAAGTATTATTAAAAGACAAGAAGATTTTATGATGAAGACAGGAGAAATAATAGAAATTTGCAGAAGGGCTGTTGTTGTATCTTGTAAGGAATAGCTAGAAAATTAGATTAATCAAGGAGCAGACATTTGGAAGAAAGTTTGTGTGAATGCCTGACAGTCTTGCTCTTTCCCTCATTTCAAATGTTGGCAGGGTAGCATGCAGCTCCAAGGGAAATGTGCTCCTTTCATACTTGAGTAATTGATGAATTGTATGCAATATGCAAATGAGAATCCATAAATCTTATGAATGACAGCTTAATTTATGTGAGCCTTAATGAATGCAGGATTAGATTTTAATTAAATATCCTCAAAGGCACCCTGAGTAGTAGGTTTTTTTAGGCCTTGTTTTTTTGAAGACTTGTTTCACATGCAGTGCATTTTATGAAAGAAGAAAATCAGGCAAAGAACTTAGTAGAAATGTTCTTGTGTTTTAATGATAAGCATTGTTCTGTTTTGTGAAGCAAACAGTACTTCAACTGATAATAAGCGTTTAACAAAATATCTACAGATCTCTTTTGTACTTCCTACAAAATTTCCCAAATTTGATTACCTTTAATTGCTACTGGCTTCTGATATTGTATGCTATTTTTAATTACAGAAAAAGTTATTAAAACTTTTCCAAAAATAAACAGTATCATCAGACAAGTTCATTAAAGTTTGATTTGCTATATGAATGTTTTAAATGATAAATCTAATTCCACTAAAATAAGGTGTTCCCACCCCATTTTGAAAATTGCATCTCTAGACAATACATAATGAGATAAAATGATAAATAACACAGAAGGTTGTAAATAACATTTAGCAAGCAGAATTCTAAGATAAAAGTATTCTGCAACACTGCCTGCTATTCCCAGCTGTCTTTGGAGTAAGGGGGACTAATCCTGTTCCTTTCACACCTGTTTTAAGTTAACCACTAAGAATGTGGTTAGAATCTGCTGGAGTTGGGAGAGAAAGAAGAGCAAACTTCAGAAATGCAGGCATTGAAGTTGTGCAAGATGTGGTCGCCCAGCTTTATTTCACTGGTCAAGTTTCTCTGTGTTACTTGGTGGTGTTCACATGGCAAAACCACCAGTCCTTTCAGGTAATTTTCTGCTGTCCTGTATGTGATTTTTGCCTTTTGGTAAGAGTAAAAGCAAGGCCCTCCATTTATTTATTGGCAAGATCTGATCTTTTTTTTTTTCGTGGTGTTTACAGCTGTCAACTGTGAAAATTGTCTCTTTCAAAAAAAAACCCCAAAGCTCTTTCAGTTGACAATTTTAATTGCCCCTGTGAAATTCAACACCTTCAAAAAATCCAGAAGCTCATATTTTTAACTTCCAGGCAGTATATCAGTAACTCCTTTTGCAACTTTGCATAGTCCAGAATCTTGCTCCTCAGTATCTCACGGGTGTTGCTTTTCAAGGATTTTGTCCATGCTCTGGCTGCAGTTATGGCAACTGGGGTGATCTTGCTGTTTCTTTTAGCTGAGGCTTAGCAAGGACATGGAGAAGAATAAGAAAGAATTCATCTTTTATGGCTAATGAGTAGATATAGAGGAATTGTGCGTATCCTCTCATTTCTGAGGCAGTCTTTCAAGTCAGCTGTGGGCAGGTGTGGAGAACCTCCAGGAGAAGTGGACTTTGCCGCATAGCAGCTGTGCTTACTTCCTCGGGATGCTCCTGCATGCATGGGAGCATAAATAAAAAGTTATACAAGAATGTCAGTAAAAGAAAGTACAGAACAAATTGACAAGATGAATACCGAAGACCCAGTGGCATTCTGGTTTAAACGGAAGTCAGGTATGAAATAGTTGAACAATTAATGTAAAGATGTAACCCCCTGCTTAAAACTCTGTTGGTGTCGGTGGAACGGTGGCGAATATGATGCTCAAAAAGGGTCCTAGAGAGCTCAGAGAGCTACAGAGCAGGAAGTCTGGGTCTATACTTCACAAATAAGTAGAAAGAATAATGCTAACGTGCATTAGATAAATATGACATACTGGGGAAGAGCCAACATTGCTTCTGTAGATGCAAATTCTAAAATGATTAGTGGATATGCAAGAAAAGGCTATCCAGTTGATAAAACTTACTTGGATTCTCAGAAACCTTTTAGCATGGTTCTTCAGCAGGAATGTTATGCTCCCATGGGCCATTTGGGAAATATCTGGTTAAAATGTGGGAAGCTAACAATTTTTTGTTTTGTTTGCTAGTTGAGAAAAATCACTGCTGAAGGCTCATGGTGGTCTGTGGTAAGACCTATGTTTCTCAGTATCTTCATAATCAATATGGCAACAAAGGGAAGTAATATCACATTAAAAATTAAACATTAGAACTTTTCTGACTAGAAAAAAGATCACTGGAGATGAGGAGCAGGGAGAGTAAGGGAGGAAGGGTAGGACAGAGGTCGGTAAAATTGGGAGTGGGGTAAGAAGGTCAGAAGGGAGCATTCTAATAACAGAACTAGAGGTCATCAAATGAAACTAACAGATGGTAGATCTAACAAAAAAAATATTGAGTCACAGCACACAATTCATATTTAATTTGCTAGATATATTGCCACAGGACATTGTAGGTGCCAAAACCTGATAGTTTCAGAAAATTATAATTAAAGTTTAGGTAAGAAAGATCCGTCAAAGACAGTAAAAGACCACTGCACAAGATTCAGGAAATTTCTGGGATGCAAATTACTGGAGGCTGCAAACATCCTGATACTGTATCCTTTTCTGATACTGCATTTCCTTTTCTATAAATCATACTTGAGCAGCTGGTACTGGCCATCATCAGAGACAGGATACCTGGGTGGATAGGTCCTTGGTTTCACCCAGTGTGGCTGTTCTTTGGTTACTGCATTATGTGCTGCAGCACCTTGCGTATCCCTAGAGACATGTATGGGATATAAAAAGAAAGCATAGAGTGTGCACTCTCAAAATTCTAACATGCAGGTGAATTCTCGAATTATTTGATGGGGAAAGGAAAAGAGAAAGTGGGACTAGAATGAAGAACAACATATTTGGAATATAATATATTTGTTGACCACTATCTAAATATAGATGATTGAGGTCAGTAATTATCAATACACATTTAACAGGTCTGGCAAATGCTTAGGCAGGAAGTTTGAATGGATACTTGATGCCAAATTGGAGTGATGTGGATTACATGTATTTCTGGGCAGTTGAAGAAAAAGAAAGGGAAGAGTAAGAGGTAGAAGTGATTTTCATTTCTATTCTCTCATTCTCCTCCACTAAAATGGAATGTAAATATATGTCCTTTTCAGAACTGTAAGTAATTTGCAGCACTTTTATGTTTTAAAGACAGGTGTCAGAAGACATCTTTTTTCAATTATTTTATGTGAATGATGACATTTTCTTTTCACAAACTTCAAATGGTGACTGTGTCAACAAAAGGGTGTATGAGTCCCTTCAGCTCCATGAACAACTTAAATAAGCAGCTCCAGTAATGACCTCATGTGTGGTAATAGTTTATTGGTTAATGAACTAGCAAAAGGGGGTGAGGGAAGATGATCCTTTTTCTATGAGCATAGCTCTTTACAGAAAGTACGTTTAATTCAGCAATGTCAGCATTTCACAGCCTGTATGAGCTGTTTCAGACACGGCTTTGTGTTTACAGTACAGACTTCTATAATGTCAGTTAGGCTGGGCTTTACAAATGAGCTTTGAATGACTGCTTACTGTTATTTGCCTAGAGACTCCATTCTAGCTAGTGACTTCCATTTGTGAAATACAAGTGATAGTTACAGAGAAATGGAAAAAAAATCCCAGCTTTCATATTGAGTTAGTTAGCATAGATTGGTTTTATTGGTGGGTGCATATAAAATAGAAAGATCGGTAGCCTCTCTAGAGAAATAAGCAAATAAGGTAGCTCAGCCACTGAAAACTCTGATTTCATTCTACATGAAGTTTTGTATCTAGATACACCCATATAATTAGTTTCGTATGTATTTATCCGTCTATCTATCTTTCTATATTTTTTCCTAAGGAAACTGTAGGAATTCATACAAGAATTTTGAAGCCTGTGGTTAGAATGTGTGCATATATGGCACATACATTTAATTCCTTGTATACAGATTTTATTTACTTGATCTTTCTATGATAAATATGAACACTCATTTTGATCTTAAAAATAAAAAGGATGGATGAAGGTGAAAGAATAAGGAGAGTCTTTGAATTCACAATTACGAGATCCAAATAGAGTTCCACAAGATAAAATGTCTCTGTAATCATACTTAACAAACTGTAATTCGCAGGTCAGCTGTATGCTACAATTTGCATCAGATTCACTGCCTACAATGCATAGTTTTTCTCAAGAAGACCTTCACAAAGTTTATAACAAATAAATTGTTTAAGTGGAAATATGCGTGGATTCTTTGCAAAGCATGGATTTCATGTTGTGAGAGGAATCAGGCCCAATATATCTGCTGTAATTGTGAGAGGTAATTATAAGATCTCCTTGAAAAGGACGTTTTTACAGATCTTGATTTGGCTTTCAGCATTTATGAATTTGAATTGACATCCTCAGCACAGTGCCAATTCTGCATGACTAGATTCATTCCACAAACAGAGTTTAAATGGCTGCATATACACTGCTAAACTCACTGGAGCAGGGTTTTGTGCAAGCATCAAATTGTTAACCTTGTGTGGTTTTGAGAAGGCGACAATTCTAGCTGTGTTATGCCATTTGGCATTCTGACCAGAGATATAAAATGCTCCATTTTATTTACCAGTATAGACAAAGCCAGGTCATTTTAGACACAGGTTAGGTTTTAGCTGGTTGGATCTGCAGGGGAAGGATCCCCACCCTGGTGTGCATGGTGTGAGGAACCGCCGCTGGTTCCAGTCTCACAGGAGCAGAATCATTCTGCAGCACCGCTCCGTGGCTGTGGAGGGTGCAGAAAGATCCCCACATTGCCTGAATCCCTCAGTCTCTAGATCACACATCTGGGCCTATTTACCACCTGACTGAATTTACAGTGTAAAGAGAACTTTCAGCCCACTCCTGATGTATTTTATTTCAAAATCCATCCTCTTCCCAGCCAAAGGATACATAATATCTTTTTCTCAGGCAGGAATTAAACCTCCATCTTGTTAGTTGAGAGTTTTACCAGTTTCACAGAGAGGAAGCCTGAGAACCAGCTGAAGTCAGTCAGTGGCCAAGATGAGCGTCCTCTTGTAGTGGAGATGGCCACCTTATAGTGGGATAGCAAGAGTGTAGCCAGCAAGTCAAGAAAGAAAACTTAACTGTCTTCCTCTTTGATTCAGCACTGTCAAAACTGCATCTGCAGTACTGAGTCCTATTCTAGGCTCCCCGGTACAAGAGGGATGTGCATGTAGTGGAGTGAGTGCAGTGGGGGCCACCAAGGTGGAGGGGGGCTGGAGCACATGGCCCATACGGAGGGGCTGTGGGAGCTGGGGCTGTTCACTGTTAAGATCAGAAAGCAAAGGAGGCATTTTGTTGAGGTCTTCAGCTACCTAAAGGGGGGATATAGAGAAGGCAGAGCCTAACTTTTCTCAGGGGTGCTGCAAAAAGACAAGGGGCCAAAGTCCCAAGTTGCAACAAGGAAAATTCTGTCTAGATAGAAGGAAAAATAAAGTCACCATGAGAGACATTAAACACTGGAAAAGAATGCACAGTGTGGCTGTGGGTTCTCTAACCTTGGGGATACTGAAAGCTCACCTAGAGAAGGCCCTGAGTAACCTGTTCTTGTTGATTTTTCCCTGAACAGCAACTGAACTAGATGGTTTCCAGAGGTCCCTTTCAAACTAAAATATTCAATGATTCTGAGTTAGAATAATTTAGGTCAAAAAAGACCTTTAAGATCATCTAGTCCAACCGTTAACCCAGGACTGCCAAGCCCATCACTAAACCTTGTCCCTAAGCACTGCATCTATGCATTTTTTAAACACTTCCAGGGATGGTGATTCCACCACCTCCCTGGGCAGCCTGTTCTCATGCTCGACCACCCTTTCAGTGAAGAAATTTTTCCTAATATCCAATCTAAACCTCCCCTGGCGTAATTTGAGGCCATTCCTTCTTTTTCTGTCACTGTTCTTAGGGAGACCTACACCCACCTGCCTACAGCCTCCTTTCAGGGAGCTGTAGAGTCTAGTTAGCCTTGTGCCTCCTGTATTTGTCTTTACCTGTAAACCACAGTATTTGCAGCTAATTTCTTGTTCAGATTCTCTTTGCTTTTATTACTCTATTCTAATGATAAAAAAAGTTAGTTTTGGTAAGTTTTAAGTGTAATGCAGTATTTTGTAACGGGTGGAGTTAGAAAGTCTGTACTCCTTTAGCCACCGTGTGAGTCCATCTTATTTCAGCTTTGTGTGTAACATAAAGTGTTAGAGCAAGCAAAAAATGAATTTAGTTTTGTTGAACTTCACAATTTTTTAATGTTCTCAGCTTTTAGATGGGGAAGAATAGCAATGATATTCATCGGGACATATTATTCCAAAAGTTTGGAATTTGTGCCTTGATTTGCTTACATTATATAATTTATTACTTTTGCTCTAGGCCTCAGTATGTTCACCTCTAAAGAGGTAAGTGCTACTGAGTTGTTTGGTTTAGCATTTGATTTGTCTTGATGGGATTGAAAACACAGAATGTGTTCTTGCATACAACAATAATATTGACAGCCTGCAACATGCACTGCACGTAAAGGATTTTGAAAAGTTACTGTAGGTGATACTGTCTGTGGTAAAGTGTCATAAGCCACCTAATAATCTGATCATAACTGACATGGGGGATGCTTTTATAATACTTAGAAAACCGTGATAAGGAGGATTGATACAGCAGTTGCATTTTAAGCATGTAACTGAAATCTATCAGAAAAATTGTTAGCCATGATCGTTGATTAAAGGAGACTCTTAATGGAAATCGCAGAGCCACCCTGAAATTAAAAGAGGTGTGAAGATATTATAACAATTATGGAAGATATTACAACAATTTTGGAGAAGTCTTCGCAGTGGTTATGTTTTTTCATAGATAGGTCGTAGTGTCCCATGTCTTTAAACATGTATGACTGTTAGTTTAGGAAAAAATCAAGCATGTGACTTAAGTCATACTTGCTTTATGTTATCAGTACACTTTTCAGTGGATAACTGTGTGTACATCTTTTGTAAAATAATGTTGGTTGACTTGTTTCCTTTGGCTTTGGAAGAGATACACTGGTATTAGAATTGGACTTTCATTCTCATAGTTAGGTGTGCTGTGGTTCCAGTGCCAGTGTCTATTCAGTATTATTTTACTTTGTTGTTTAATGTCAGGTTAATATTTTCAAGTGGTGTTTGTATTGTAAAACCCACCATTATATTACTGTTACTGTCAAAATTGAGTATCAGACCCAGGCAGTGTTGGAGACACTGAAGGAATCTGAATAAACCTCATTACCTTTAGGTATGTAGTCACCACATCCCAAATGCATGCCAAATTACATTACTTTCCATGACCTGTCTCTTCTTCCTTCACTCCTCTTGAAGTTCCAGAAGTGTATGTGTGATGAAGATGAGGGAAGAGCTGGCCTTTGTGCCCAGCTTCAGTAACTAAGAAGCTTGCTGATCACAGACACATTGTATCTCATGCTATAGTTACATCCTTCCAGCTATTTAGCTAGTGTGAATACTTAATCAGTAAAAGCAGTGTTACTAGACCTTATTGGTATGGAGAATATTCCACAAATTGGTGCAAAATGTAATCAGAACAAGTAGAGTCCAAACATGTATCAAAAAAATTCAGCTAGTGATTCTGTTGTCCCCCTCCACCACCACCACCACTGCACACAGACACCACCCCCACCCTCCCCCGTTTAAAACAATATAAATAAGCTGTAATTAATTTAAGCACAGATAAATAAAATTCATACTGCAAAAGTGGATCCAAATAAAAAAACCCAAAGCCCTCAGTCTTGTGTAAATGCTCCAAGAAATTCTCTTCAGCCTACTGAATTAGTAACAATTTCAGATGGTGGCTAAAAGGGAGAGCAGCACTTCCAGTGTGTAGAATGGAAAGGTTTGTGAAGGTATGGTATGTAGCTTTGTTTTCAGTAATACTGACAAATGGCACATATACAGAAGTGTTAGGTCAGAAGGTTTGAAGCATTTGTTGAGTAATCAAAATGTAGTAATTACACATGCAATTTGGTGTTTTTAACGGCTCTTGGCTTGCCTACATCATATAGGACTTGGTTGGCGCCAGGTAGGCTTGGCAACAGCTCTGAAAGTTATGAGTCATGGGAATAGTTGGCAGATCCCAGAGATACTAGTACATATCTGAGAAGAAAGAAGTTCCTGACCTCTTTCGAACAAAGCAGAGGGAAGGTAAAGATCAAAAGTTATAACAGTTCCATCCCCTTCGCTGTTCAGTTTTGGTATATTTTCAATTTCATGACATCATGGTTGACCTGCTTGTTCAATGGCTGTCCGAATTGAAAGTAAAGATTATTAAAAACCAGAATACATTTCTGACATTGCTAAGGTAATTTTTGTCTTGCGATGTTATGGTGGGTTGTATTACCCATTGTGGATATCTCTAGCCGGTACAATAGAACAAGTTTTGTTTTGGGATTTGCTTTAAATGGAAGATTTATAACTTTATTGTAGAGCAGACAGATGTACAGACGCTGGAAGCTGCTGTGCAACTGCCATTGGCAAAAGAAAATTTTTCTCACCACACTGCTGCTGCTGTAGGCAATATAGGGATACCTGCTATGATTCACTTAGAAAATGTTATGAAACATAACCTTAGAAGATCTATTCACAGATACCTACAAACCAAGTTGCAGGGACATGAAAAAATATTTCAGTTTTCTTGTAACTGTTGTTTCGAAGCAGACAAAGCAATAATTGAGCAAAGAAAAAGATTTTTAAAAATCTATATTCAGAGATGTTGATTACAAAATTAAATTGTAGTACTGCTTACCTCATCTGTTTCTAATTCATGTTTACTTAGCTATTTACTAAATTTCTCTCACCCTAGTATTGGGTCAGAAGTTTCCTTGAACCTACTGGTGTGTTAACTAACTCATTAAGAATTTTATAAGAGACTTATGCATGATTCTTTTACAGTCATTGCCTCAGAACTAGTGATGAAAATACGATGTAGAGAGACTAATTTGTAAAATTTTGTATCCACAGGACACAATGTAGCGAACCGGGTTTTGTATAAAATTTTGGATATAAATTATTACTGTGTGAAGAAAGAGCTTGATTTCAGGGTTTTGAAAAACCACGTTCATTACCAGAATGAGTACCAAAAGCATTTACTTTTGTAGTCTGTACTGAGGCTTCAGTAAACTAAAGTTGTGTTATTTTTTGATACTCAGTGTTTATTGTTGTTGGATCATGGCTGCTTCAATTTACCTCTATCCATATTAATTTCTTAAATTTTCACATGAGAAGAACAAAATATCTATTAAATATCCTTTAGGTTGGGTGCAGATTTATTATGTTTGAATTGAAACATTAAAAAAAGCCATCGTATGCAAATGTGTATGAAGATATTGTGCCCTCAGTTTTTAAATAGAGACCTCTTTGGTTAATGGGGAGCTTTGCTTTAGAATTACTGGTGTAATGTAGCTCACTCAGGTCCACTTAATCGATTTGGCCATGATAACGGAACCTTTTTTTTTTTCATGATTTTTTTTATTGTTTTGAAAAATGTATGAAGAATGCATTTGGTGCTATGTATATGTGGTGCTTTCTATATATACTGCAACACGCTGACAGGGCAATGATAAATTTGCTTCTGGCATTGAAGGGCTGTATCTTGAGGTGACTTTTCTTCTTTGGTTCTTTATTCACATAATGCCATTAGTATTGTTTGTTACAATGTAGGATATTTATAACAGGAAACATCTGTGGAGCAGTAATAAAGAATAGTTTTCATAAAGGAGTTTTACATTATCCTTCTACCAGTATCTGGTAACAGTCACATTTATCTGGCTGTAGGAACGTTCTGACAGGTGTAAGGGATAACTGATTGATATAAACTCACTACTGCATGAAAATGAACCTTTTGATAAAGACATCTTAGTTAGAACTGATAAGTAAAGTACAGAGAACATAACTGTCTGCTATTATGTATCATTTTATTACCTTTATGTTGATCTTGATCTTTTAAATGGATAGTAAAGCATTGACAAAAGATGACTGAATGTAGACATTTGTATAATGTACCTTTAGCGGGAGCATAATCTTTAGATCAAGGACAACTTAACAGGCAAAGGGCTCATAATTCATTAAAATAGAGACACTATCTAGTTCATAACATGGAAAACTTAAACAATGTGGTGTTCTAAGGATTCAAAATTAATACTTTTTCTATTTCTTTAAAATGTAACTCTATTTAGGTTTTGATGGATTGAGAGGCAGATGAAAGCATTGGCTAAAAATTAAAAGTAGTTAAGAAATTTATTTCCTGTTTTATCAGTTCCCAGAGCTTTTATGGGCATATCCATGTTAACATCTCACTGATATTAAGTTTTGAGCAGATGGATGCCGTGAAAATTATTACTTACTTCATTTAATAAGATAGAAATAAAAGTGTTTCTCCACTTACGTGTTCTCTGTGAACTTGTTCGGACTCTAAAGATTATTAATACAGTATTCTGGTATTTAAAAAAAAAAAGAAAGAAAGGAAATCTCTAATAAGCTGAAATCCTACAGAATCTAGAGGCTGTTGTCCTGGCAATAGCATCTTACATCAGCATGTTGTTGAAGTCCTGGAATAAACATCAGGAACTTTAGTATTTTGACATGTGTTGACTAATTATGTATAGAGAGATGGTCAATACAAATAGATACGAAAATTGTAATTAATAGGAAAATGTAATAGACCAAAGCACAAAGAAAGAAGGTAGACACCCATAGTATTTTATAATGTTACATATTATTTCAAAATGTTTGTGTAAATGGATGTAGTCAGACAACATTATTTATGCTTATTTAGTAAAAAAATATAGAAGATCCAGTCCTTTATGCTTTAAGTAGAGTCTTTTTTGGTATTCAGTATTTGTGATTTACTAAATAATCTTGCAATGAAACATTTTTTTCTTGTGTCTGAGACAGAACTGTTAACTGCTTTACTACTAGGGTGGGAAAGGGAATAATAGGATCTAATAATTAGTAGTATTTTGTGCTATGTCTTAACCACTTTTGATATTTTTTTCAACTATCATTTATTTAAAATAAACTTGAGAGAAAAAAATATTTTTCATTGTAGATCTTTATGAACTTTACATCATTATTTTACAACAGTGAAAGTTCAGTATTATGCATGTGTAGATAAATGTATATGTGAGTGTTGTGCTTATTATCAGCTCATCAGAACCTGCTAAATTGCATGAGATGTGGTAATCTGATTCTTTCATTTACTCTCTTTTTATTTTAAATAAAAATAAGAGGAGAGTGGTTTTATGGAACATACTCTTGGTCTGAGATTGACCCTTTGAACCATACAGTGAAAGTAGCCTTTTAAGTCACTGGTAGGACCTTGACATTTTATTTTTAATCAAAGAGATTTTCTGTCCTAAATTTAAAGGAATTTATGCACATGATTAAGCATTTTCTTGAATGAGGGCCTTCATTTTTACCAGGAGGATACTTCACATGAACAGTAGTCTGTGCTGTGTAATTAAAACACGTTATCAGATTTAGCTTAATTAATGTTAAAACAAAACAAATGCTTGATGCCTCCTTCAAGGACATTAAAAAAAAGATTTCCTGCTATTCTTGATTTGCCATGTTGTGCCAATGTTGAAAATGGATGAATTATGTTACTTGCCATAGTGACAGATTATTTTACCTGAAATGTTGTTATGCATATAGTACTTGTCTGAAATCAGTTGTTCATATGCTGGAGAAGTCCATGTACATCTTGTATGCAAATTATTATCTTTTAATCTGTTTATGAATACAGCAAGATAGAGGTAACAGAGGTCTGAAAAAATTAACATTGCATTATCTTCGTTTTTTGTGGGGTTAAGTTAAAACTTCGAGAGCATGCTAATATTAACTGTGGTTAATTTACCGTATTTTTATGGCAACTGAAAAAGCAGGGATGGGGTGTGGAGTTGCCTTTTCAGAAATATACCATCTCTGTCCAAGATAGTCAGTGTGTCAGTGTGTCAGTGAAATTTTCATGTTTAAGAAGTGACTGTATGATCCACCTCATGTGACTCTCGTATCTTCTTCTCCAGAGGCCAGTAGTAAAATTTCACTTGCATCAAATAGCAGAACTATGTAACTATATAGGTTGTTCAACAATCTTTGAAACGTATCAGCATATGCATAATTCACTTTATTTCTTCTCTAAGATCTTAATCCTTTTAATACATCTTTAGTATTTTTGTGTTGTTTTAGTATTTATGTTCTGAGCCCAATAGCACTGGTAACATAATACTTTTTTGTTTGTTTGTTTGTTGGTTTTGGTTTTGTTTTTCAAATCCAAGGGGAACTATGTTGATAAATTAAGTTTTTCACATCATAGAAAGTATTATCACCATTGGTGTTATAGGTAGACTCAATAAAGAGGCTGAAGTCTAAGTAAATGGAAAAGCCGAATTTCTGTTGCACTTAAAATCATGGCCCTTTTCATTAAGGAATGAGATTTACCAGGTAATGAGGATACAGGACTTTGACATACGTAACTGCTTATTTGGTACCTTCCATGAAAACTAAAATTTTCTTCTAAAAATGAAAGCTTAAAACACAAAACAAAAAAAACCTAAAAAAACCCCACCAAATCAACTCTTTACTGGAGACAATATTTTTTAATTTTCAAAATGGAATTCAGCTTTTTGAAATAATTTCTTTTAGAAACACATATAAAATCCTGGTTTGAAACAGTACTGATCCACACCTCTGTAACACATCATTAGAGTACTGACACATTTTAAAAGTGAAACTTAATGAGAAAAAAAGAAAAAAAAAGGAAAATCCTGTAAAAGTGTAAAAGATAAACAAACCAAAACCAAACCACACAGCTGACATTTTAGAATTGTTCTGTGGAATTGCATCCTGGCACAGACTGATTGGAATAAATGAACCTCTCTGACCATCAACTCTCAGTGTCTTAGAAACTGAATTCTGGAAGCATAAGATGTATTAGCTTTGGTGCTTTTTATATATATATATTTACAGGTCTTGGCAATATCTGAGAGACCTTGTTTTCATTTCTGGTCACCACCTCAGCAAACTAATCAATGAGGCATGAACTGCTATCTGCAGAGAAAGAAATGAAAAATAAACCAGAGATAATCCTTCAGTTAAAAGGTTATTCTGTGCGATAAAAGCTATTTTGTTAATTTATTTACTTACTGGTACAGTGAGATAAAGTGAGGGAACAATTAGGGAATTCTAGTTGAAAGGATTTAAAAGGGCAATGACGACTTAATATTTTAGGTTATTTGATTGACAATATAGTTACACAGATTTCTTAAACTAAAAAAAAAAGTAGTGTTCAGTGAGTCAAAATTCTTTTTACTACAATTAGTATTTTCTGCTATTAGTATTTTCTCAATAGTATCTTCGTACTCACAAATACTAGTTTTAAACTAATTAGTATATGGTAATTTGGTTAAACTAGGTGAATAAGTTGTTTGTTTCGGTAAAGTATCTGCAGTAATAATTGTTTCCAATTTTATCCCTATTTTTCATGTTAAATATATATGATGTATAAAATCTTTGTTGGTTTTGACCTATATATAGTCTGATAGAAGATATTTGTTATTTGTGGACTATTATATATTATTTAATTTGGTTTATTGCAACTGATTAAAAATTACTTTAATATTCAGATAGTTACTTCTGAATATAAGCACCAAGTGTAAGAAAATTATTAATAAAATCTCCACGTAACTTTTTGCAGTAATAGTTCTGGTTTTCCCAGTGTTTTTTTTCCCTAATTTTAAAAAATGTATTTAACAAATCTTCCCAGTGTGCAAGTCTGTATTTTGGAATGTAATTCTGTTTAGTTGTAAAGAATATCATCATAAACATATCGCGTATACATCTCAACTGATTCACTATTATTTTGAGAAGCAGAGATACATAGAGATATCTGTCTTTCTCCAAGTCCATCAGGAGGGTTTGATGTGTGCTTGGGAGATACCCTCTTCAGCTTTTGGAAGTGGACAAGGCTTTGCAGCATCCTGTATGCACATAATCATTCGCCTTTAAGAGATTCAGTCTTTAGCTGTTGACACTTTACAGCTTCTGTCATTTTACAGGATTGAGGATTATCACTGCCGTGAAATTTTCTGTTTCTCTTTTGGATCTTCATCTTTTACGCTACACGAGGATTGGTCTTTCCTTTTTTATTCTACTTGGAGAGCTGTTTTCCACTTTGCTTTCTCTCTCCCACTTCTGTTTTCATGAATCTTATTTTTTTCCAGAACCTTGAAATTTGCACCTGTTTTTTCTAGCATGGGAAGAGAAAATATTAGATGTTTCTCAGTTGTGTTCTTTCTAATTCCTTTTAAGTTGTAGAGACATTGACCAAGGTCTTGCAAGTTAGAAGCACTTTTTGCAGAGATGGGTTGACCATATCTTCTGTGAACTATCATGGGTATGATACAATTCCAACAAAAATAAAGGGGAGTCTTTCCTTTGATTATAAAGAAAAGGGTTCATGACCTTTGTAGCCAACAGTGGCACGGTAACAGTGCTGGAAGGGTATCAAGCAAGTCCTCTTTAATGCCATATCCAGGCAGTGGAGTATAATAAATTCCTGTGCAACCTTTGCTCCACCCTACAACACAGAGGCTTTTGAGCAACGTGGTTTTGAGCTTGTGTTTCCAAGAGAAGCTCTTAGGTCTTTCTCCTCTCTTTGCTCACTGCCTCCACCTCGTGGAGCGGGCTGACCTGCCACAAGGTACGGTTTTCTGAAGAATGATAAACAGAAGAGGTGGATCAGATGAGCTAAGTTCTACCCAGCTAGTTGGAAGTAGAAAGGGATTGTCAAAAATCCATCAAACTAATTCCGAATTTCTGAAGAAAGGGGGGGGGGGGGGCGGGGGAAATGGGCAGCTGGAGAAAAAAAGTGCTAAACCGTGCTTGGAGGAAGAGAGTTTTTGTAATCGAAGACTGGAAAACTGCAATGAAACAGGCATCTTACAGCCTAGCAGTCACTGGCTGCATTTCACAGAGCATCTCTTCTCACTCCTCCCTCCCCTATAAAGCACCTTTATTTCCTATTTAAAACCTGTGTTTTTCATAATGTAATAATTCATAGGTATGTTAGCGTGATTGTGTGTTAGGAGTTTTCCAAATACACTAGACTAGAAGCTGTTCTGAAGGACTCCTGCCTGACATGTCCAGGCAAACAGGATGCTAAAAGAATATACTGCTGGTATGCATGTATGCTCAAGATACAAATAGTTAACATTCACATTGAAGTAATAAACTACCAAATTTGGGGTCTCATTTTGGTAGTTTATGTTGTACCTTGTGCAATGCAGGGTTAGCCCTTTATATTGTGACTTTATTTGATGAAAATTCATGTTCACATGCAGAGTAGAGAAGCACAAGTTAAGGATGATTTGACTTAAGTGTTTTCAGTGATGTGACTGCTGCTGCTGCAAGCCAGCATAAGCTTTAACAGCTTCTTGTTCCTGAGCAAGTTTAAGTGAATATGACTCTCTTTTGGGCTAGAGTTTGCAATTTTCATCTGCTCAGAGCAGTCACACGCTGAACTTGGTTGTAACCAGAAGAAAATTAAGTTCCTGTATGTGATTGTTACAAAGGATGTGATACATGGCCAGAGCATGTGTACTGAGTATCTGCAGTCTTAAGAAGTAGAGTGGTCACTACCTTCTTTAAAAACATGGTTACAGAAAGAGAAGAAATATGAGAATCATAGAATCATTTACTTAGAAAAGACCCTTCAGATCATTCAGGGTCAACATTATGTTGTAAACTTAACACTGCCAAGTCCACCACTAAAACATGGCCTGAAGCACCACATCTACACATCTTTTAAATATCTCTGGCGATGGTGACCCAGTCACTTCCCTGGGCAGCCTGTTGCAGTGCCAAATAACCTTTTTGGTGAAGAGGTAGAGGTGGAGACTTTCTGCTCTCCCATTTCAGCAGCTTAGTGGTCAAGGTGGGATGTGGGGGACCGACTGAGTAGCTGCAAGGTTGTCTGTCAGAAAATGCAGTAAGTTGGTCAGCAAGAAGACTAGTATCACAAACAGTCCATACTTATTCTAGGGTAGGACACTCCCTCTTGAAGCTATTCAGGTACATGAATGGAAATGAAAGACTCCTTGGATAAGAGGAAAAAATGATAAGGGAATTCATCTATAAAGCAAAAATGTTGAGTGCTAATCTGTGCTTAGATAATGTTTTAATGTAAACTAAGCAAAATCTGTACAGCAGTCAGAAATCCTCTTCCCAGATTAGATCTTACTAATAATACATTTTTTAATTGTTTGTTGTTTAGTAGGTCTCAGTCTCTTCTTCCATCATAATATTATTATCCTCACCTGCCTACAGGATGATGATTAGTTTTCTTTATAACAGAGTTGAGTTGTATCCCTCAGTTTGGGTTGAGAAAGTCTTTCTATGTGTGTATTTCATATTCTGGATCAGCAGTCTATACTTCAGACTATTGTATACAAGTTAATGACTGCTTCTCTTTCTGTAGTACCTGTGTTAAATGTGAGAACTGTAGCTGCCTAGTAGTTAGGCTACTAGGGTCTCTCTATAGTCACTTGTAGCCACAAACACAACCCAAAAGTGATTTATGTCATCTTAAGATAGATGACTTAGTAGAGAAGGGGATGAATAGATCTTGGAGGGTATCTCTTGCTCCCCAGAGAAACATTATAAATGTCTAACTTCAACTGAATACTTACTTCTGGAAAATCTGGGGTAAATTAATATTACCCTTTAAAACTTTTTTTTAAAAATAAACACCTTTAAATGAAAAATTTTGTGAAATGAATTTGTAGACTATGTTGTAATGAAATATTTACTATTTAAAGTTTGACTTCTATGTAACTTCAAAATACATTTTACTTGCTTTTTGCCCAGAGAATTAAGTCTAGGAGTAAGCTATTCAGCTTCCAAAAAATAACAGTTTATATTTGAAAAATCATCACAGTCTTTTCAGAACTGATGGGAAATGGTGCCACATCTAATACATTATTTATCAAGCTATGATTGCAGGAATAACAAATATCTTAATTAGTGGAATTAATCAATTATGCCTTCATACATTTGTAGCCTGTACTCCTCTATAAGAAAAAAAAAAGTTTCTTCTGTTATTCTACCTTTTAAAAAATGTGGTTATCATGCTCTCCTTCTTTCAAGCATTTAGAACAAAGTCCTGATAATTTAATTACATGCCTCATTCAAATGCAGGATCATATGAACCTTTAATGGCTCAAATCATCTGTTTACTAATAATTCATCCAGTAGTGCTTTTTTTTTGAAGGGAGAGGGGAAGGGAGAACCTTATCTGCAATTTCACTTTGGTACAGTATTATAATTATAGAAGAATAACAATATAGTTGTACAGTCTACCATTTAGTTTGATGTTTTTGGGTGCATTTAAGCTATTGAATTAATCTCACTTTTAAACAATAGAATATAATACTTTAATAGCTTGCCTTTGCACTGGCTTTGTGGGATGCTGAAATTAGTTTTATAATGCACTGTGTATAGTTTCTGCTGAATCTGATTGCTTTAGCAGCAGTCAGTTTGATAGTATCAGGTTCCAGCTCGCATTGCTGGGTCAACATGGACCCAGGCCATTAAAGGAGAAAGGTTCAGGGAAAGTTCATTTCTATTGTTTTACCATGGTTACAAAACAGAAAAAAAAGGAGAAATCCTGCATTTGTAACATATTGCTTCCTTGGGCCCTGAAGGTACTATGATCTTTTTTCCATCTTAAATTGAACACAGGAATATAAACCTCCTGATTATCTGTAATGTAAACAAAAGAATATTTTCTGATCACTTTTAAAGTAAAACACAGATGTTCTGCATTGACTGCTGATGTCATTAAACAAAATGTTTGTATTCATTTAATTTGATCTCCCAAACTGTTAACGTTTAAATTTGTTACAAGGTCAATAGAAAAATTAAAACTTCATACTGGCTGTTATATTACTGACTTTTGTTTACATAATTTTCACTTTAATTAACTCACAGTAAGCCTGTTGAAATAAGTATGTTTGCTTTTGCTTTAAAACATAACCTGCCCATTGAAGCATTTTCTTTTTATTGTGGTTATAAAATAAAGAAACATTTTCATGAAAAAGCATGATCTTAAATGTCATCATATGTGTTTAACATTTATGGCAAGGTTGTAAACCACTTGTGAGGTACAATTATGAAAGGGCTTAAATCTTAAGATAAACGTGTTCATTACATATATAAGAAAAAAGAGAGAGATGATAAAGTACTTTTCACACCATTAGTATGTTTTACAGGTGAAGTGTTGAAGAAAGTTAATTCTGCAGCAATGAGTACTTCATTCAAAGAGATAAATTGTGTAATGGGTGTAATATAAAATAATATAAAATGAAGTTTGCTATCTGTACTGATATGAAGAAATTCTGTTAAGGAAAAGGTTGCACAGGCACTCTCTTAATGGAAAGATTTGCACGAAATTTCACTGAACTCTGAAGGTTGTGACACAGCATAATCTTCAACAATATGTTTTTATTTTTAAAGGCCTTTATGTATGATTCCCATAAACCACTTTTTAGATAAGTGAAGCTTTTTGTGGATGTGACTGTTACATTAGTTATGGAAACTAGCTTGCAGGGGTGAGTGTATATTTGTTATTTTCCAGAGTTGCCTGCCTCTATTATTATTAAATGTGATCTCATTAAGAAAAGCAAATTTCACATATGTTAAGCTGGGCCAGGATGAATGTGTATTTTAATTTAAGATCTTTGGGGAACATGCAGATAACATTGTTGACTTAGTATGTGTCATTAATCTTCCAAGACGGTGGTGCAAGGCACGTGCTCTTAGGGTCTGTCTACCCAAAGAGATTTACAAGAGAGATCTGTGGTCATTTGAAAGAGTCATCTCCCTGTACCATTGCTGTTGACTGAATTGACATTTGAGTCTTAACAATACCATTGTGGAAAGGAGAAAAAAAGCAAAGAAAAGGGGGAAAATATTTGGTGTTTGGCATATGTGAAAGTTAAAAAAATTTATAGGGTGCAAATGAGTACTAAGTAAACTATTATCCTTTGTTTACCCTTGACTACACTTCTAGGTTTGATATCCATTAGCAAATGACATCTGTTTTTTCAATTGTCTGTGGTGCTCATTTTCTTTCTTAAATGATTGTGTTAATGTTTCTGTGCCCTGCTAATCACCTGCAGGGATTTCAGTCTGTATGTATGCATACTACACAGACAGATACACAAACACACATGTATGTGTGTTTACATATGGAATCATAGAATTGTTTAGGTTGGAAAAGACCTTTAAGATCATCAAGTCTGTTAACCCAGCACTGCCAAGTCCACCACTAAAACATGTCCCTATGTGCCACATCTACACATCTTTTTAAATATGTCAAGGTATGGTGACTCAGCCACTTCTCTGGGCAGCCTGCTCCAATGCTTGACAACCTTTTCAATGAAGAAATTTTTCCTAATATCCAACCTGAGCCTCCCCTGATGCAACTTGAGGCCATTTCCTCTTGTCCTGTCACTTACCTGGAAGAAGAGACTGATGCCCACCTTGCTACAACCTTATTTCAGATCCAATTCAGAGCCCTGGAGAACACCACTTGACTGGCTGCCAGCTGGATTTAACTCCATTCATCATCACTCATTAGGCTCGGCCACCCAGCCAGTTTTTTACCCAGAAAAAGGTACACTTGTTCAAGCCATGAGCAGCCAGTTTCACCGCGAGAATGCTGTGAGAAATGGTGTCAAAAGCTTTACTGAAGTCTGGGTAAACAACAGCCACAGCCTTTCCCTCATCCATTAAGTGGATCATCATGTCATAGAATGAGATCAGGTTAGTCAAGTAGGACCTGCCTTTCATAAACTCGTGCTGACTGAGCCTGAACATCTGATTGTCCTATATGTGCCATGTGATGGCACTCAAGATGATCTGCTCTGTAACCTTCCCCAGCACCAAGGTCAGACCAACAGACCTGTAGTTCCTAGTATGTAGATACTGTAATGATCAGCCTTACAGATCATAGTTCTGCCATGGTGGGGAGACTGGAGATATTAATCTTTCACCATTTAGTACTTGGTGAAAGAGTCACAGAAGCTGGAGGTGACCTGTTTACATACTACGTGTTTCTCTAGCTCACTTGAGTGGTTCAAAGTCTCACAACCCAGTGGGAGAGAAGATGGCAGTCGGTACTTACTAAAGATGATGAAGTCTGGATTGATTCCTCCTTTGCTTTAAGGCATTTTTGGACCACACCACCTATTGCTTTTGAAATATCAGCCTAGAGACTCCTGTGTGTGGAGAGTGTAACCCCACTATATGGTCTAATATATACCTGTATGTATGTGCCTGTGTATATATACAAACAAACATATCTCACATAAAGAGTTACTGTGTGAGAAGAGGACTAAATGTCTTATGCCCAGGAGCCCAAGATGTGTCTTGTCATCTTTTTTTCTTATGAAGTCATTGTATAAATGGATAAATTGGAACAGATGACTGCTTTACTGTTTGACTTGCCAGACTTCTTTTCTGTATCTGAGCCTTTATAGTTGGAAGATACTGCTTAAAAACTGTAAAACTTTTATCTGTTTTAAAAGAAGGTGTAATGAGAAAGCGTCTTTAAGAACATATAGAGTGCCACTTTATTCAGTTCTATTAAAATATATCTGAGATCCGAGTCAAGAAAATTTAGTGAAGGATAATTGATTGTGACAAAATTCTTTTAATTTGCCATATTGCAGTACCCTCTTCCTCAACTACTGTTAAACTTGGAAAAACTGCACGAACTCCCTGTCCAGTTCAAGCTTGGGTGTGCTTTTGTATCAGAAAACTGTAAAGTCTTGAAGACATTGGTCTGACCTTCAGCCAAGCATGTAACCAACTGTGCTTTTTGACAGGATAATGTCTAATTTGATTCCTGTTCTGTAGAAGGGATAGTCTTCTGCTGATTTCTTTTTTTCTGTAGAACTTGATCCATTACCACAGAAAACTGCCCAGTTCTGCTAGAAGTACTTACTAACAGCAGAAAAAGCATGTGGTTTGGTGAAGTAGGTGTTTCTTTGGTATCATCTCTAGTACTGTAGTGAAGCTAATATGAAGTCTGGAGCAAACAGATAACATCTTGGGGAAAATATTAGTATTGATGAAAATGTCCCTCTTAGTTTGACCCATGACACCTTGATCAGTGTTTACAACATTGAACATTCAGAGATCATCAGCCAGAATAGAAACAGGAGAAAAAACTTTTGGTTTAGTTTATTTGATGATTTTGGATTATTTTTCATTTCTAAGCCCCTAACTTGCATGTGGCATAATGTTTTCAGACTTTTTCTTCATGTAAGCAAGACAGTGATAGAAAAGTAAATTTTTATCGGTAAATAAACAGAAACAGAGGTACTCCGTTTCTGAAGCTAAGATTTTTAGAAGATAAGAAAATACGAAGAATCAAAATATAATTGTGAATTGGCACCTGCTTGAACTCTTGCCTAACTTGATTCTGGGCATGGAAAGAAAATGTGTTTGTAATTGTTATGATCAAATTGTATTTCATTGTCATCTTAGTGCTCAGTCAGGGTTTGAGCTTGTGCTACGAGCTATATGGACAGAGCCAAAAGATAGTTCAGCGTGAATGTTATATATGGAGATGTTCCAGGCACAGAGCATGCCAGTCAAACATCATATGGATGTATATACTGGCCAGCTGTAGTATTCCCCAGGAGAGTGTGTTCTGCAAGCCTATGGTGCCATTTTGACAGTCTTGGAAGTTGTACTCCTATATAAAATTCTCTTATATGAAATTCTGCTGTATGTGTCCCATGCTGCTGAAAGGAAGCATGAATTAAATTAAAGGTGTCTCAACCAGAATTCATCATCAGAATGCATTTGCAAGCATTAGGATAACAGGATGAGTTTAGGTTTTTATTTTGGGTGTTCTTTATTTTGGGTAATGTGAGATGTTTTTGAGAAATGCACTTAGATCTTTTCAGACACAGTGCAACAGTAATTTGAATTAATTTCAAAGTCTAATATCTTTACTTCATAATGTACTTAGGAGGTGGGAGGTAAGGAGACTAGACCATGTGAAAGTTTTCCAGTCACAGAGTAAACACAGAGCAGATCCATAGTTAGGCAGGTTAAAGTACATATTAAAATAAACTTCTTGGTAATTGATTTATGCCTTTCTGTAAAATAGATCCTTTGATATCCTTGTATGTAACTCTATTGTATGAAGATTCACACAAATGGAATTACCAGAATTACAAAGAAATATAAGTAAATAATAATAATAATAATAATAATAATCTAAAAATCTTATCAGAAATAGGTACATTTGTCAGCTTTGTTATCTAAAAACATACTACTTGTACTACTAAACAGAAATGACTGATTAACTTTTCAGTGTTTCTCTAGCATAACACATTAGTAGCAGACTGTTATTTCTGACAGGGCAAACTTTACATAAGATAATTATGAGGCAGCTTTGAGCACTGGCTGTGTTTCAGGCCTGCAAATAACATACCTACAAACACTGACTAAGGGTTATGGCGATGTATTTTAAAGTATCACCAGATTTGATCCTCTGTAATTTGATAGCAATGCACTGAATGACTTCTAAGTTGTTGAAAAGATATTAAATAAAAGTGTCTTTAGTTGGATCACTATAATATTTCCATTTGGACCTGTAGTACTATCTGGTTGTTCTTGTTGCTTCCCCCCCCCCCCCCCCCCCCCCCCCTTCTATTTTTCTAGGACTTGGGAGGCTCAGACCGGTATTCTGTATCATCCAAATTACTATAGTACTACTGCTTAGGAGGCAAACAGTGCTACTGTTCATGTGGTTATAGATGGTGCTCTGCAAAGAAAATGGGAGGTTGAATTTGAGGGATTGCTTCTGTTCCTTGCCTTCACAAGTAAAAAAAACCCAAACAAACTTATGTTATGATATTCCATAGTAAAATATAAAGGCCAAAGAAGGCTACATCTAGACTTTCAAGGTTGGACACTAACACAACTGGGATCCTTGATTTCACAAACAGATTTTGTGGGGCTGGGTACATAGATCAGGGTTTTCCCCTGGAATATACCATAATTTTTTTTTCCCTATGAGTTCATATTTTGCTGTATTTTCGAAGTAAAGTACAACTAGAATACACACAATAGTTTACTAGTTAAACAGTATCTACAAGGGTAATCACGCCTCTTGTATCTCTTGGTCCATGTGGGGTTTAAGTGGTGGTGTGCTCGGTGTTGCACAAACCCATTGCTATAGTGATATCTGGTTTCTTTCCCAAAAAATTTGAAGTCTGAACAACAGAGATGACTTACGACGTGCGTACTCTTTAACTTATAATTTAGGAATTGCTTACTGATACCAGATAGAAATGCACTCAGTCAGAAAATAGAGTCATTTCACCAGTGTTACTTGCACAGTGCTACCCAACATAAATATCTCATTCTGACCCTAGATATCATCTGCTCAAAGCAGCCTGTAATTTTTAATGCTCAGTACTTACCTAGTAGATTCATTTATGGATTTGTATTTGTACATGTGTACAAATACAAACCACCTTATTTAAAGGTTTAAATTCTTGATTTCAGTGGATACAGTTGTTAAAATCAATCTGTGTTCTATTAGCTGTGCAGTTACAGCTGTACAGACTAATGGAGAATCTTTCAGTATTTCATATCAGTACTGGTACTCTCAAATGTACAATAAAAGTCACTTCCAAGCTTTTTTTAGGTGGATCCAGCAGTTCTTTGGAAGTATACAGTTAATGAGTGTGAGGTTTTCAGAATTAAAAATAAGGTGAATAAAGGGCAGTGAACATTAACCAGAGGCTCTGGCAGAAGCTAGAATAAAATTTTTCATTTTGAGTATAAATAGTTTTTTAAAGGGCAAAGGGTTTAAGATATAGGCAGGTTCATTAAAAAGGTGACAGTTCACTTGTTTCAGCATTTCATGCGAAGAATTGTGGCCAGTTCAGTGATGAGTGCATTCAGATATTACAGTGGATACACTTATATGATAGAGCTCCATTATTAACTGTTATGAATAAGAATAGCATATTAATTAGCAAACTGCCAGAAGAACCAGATTATTTTCACAAAATACTTGCCTTCAATTGTACAGGTTTTTTTTTCCTTTCTCATTTGAGCTTAAATCAGCATTGAAATGTTTATGTATCTTAAATTTAATACAGGCAGTAATGATCACCAGCTTTGTGACCCCTTGAGCAATGGTGGGCTTGTTTATTATGTGGGTGTTTTTTGTTGGTGTGTTTCTGTTCTTTTTTTTTAAATTGATCTCAAAATGGCAGCTGCTGCCCAGTATGTTCTACTGGGAAACAAATCAGGAAGCATTGTTTTTCAAAATGAGTTAAACAGAAATTTCTTAAAGGAAGATACTCACGTTATGTATGTATGAATATATATGTGTTCAAAAAAGGAGTGTGCTATTATATGGCCTAATTCTGTTTTGAGTCTAATTGGTTATTTGTACATGCAATTATCTGATTTATGTTCACAAATTTGTAATTACATGTGCAAGTTATATGCAGAGATGAATGCAGATGGTTAGAAAACAAGCCTTGAAGCAGGACTGTTCATTCCAACTGAAGTTCATACATTTAAATCATTGTTGCAGGCCATATGCAGCCTCTAACAGACATAACCACATCAGTTACACTTGCTTCACATTAGGAACCATCTCAGCAGCTTGAAGTAGAAACTTTTTTTAAAAATGAAAGTTTAAAATTCTTTTAGATTGCGTCATTGTGGATCAAACCTGCCTTTCTGGCCTAGTAGCTCCATGCTTGACATTTTTATAATATGCATAGTAGATATTGTTTTGAAGGGATGTTTTTAGAATTAAAAGCCTAAGAAAAGATGAAAACAGTTGAGGAAAAAATAGGCTTTGCATCTGTTATAGTTTGGGGTTTCATGTGGGTGCATAACACTGTTAGAAGGAATCATTTAGCTTGCATATTTAAATTATGGGTGCGGTTTATGCTGTAAGGTTGAGTGAAATGGGGAAGGCATCTGTTATAACTTGACAGAAAGCATTTGTGGGAAGCATGCACTGCAGATCACTGCTTTTTGTACACTTTGGGTTTTGGTTTTTTTTTTTTGTAGTTGCAAGAATTATTCTGAAAAGACAGCAGTGTAAGTAGAAGTAATAAATATGATTTTGCAAGGTTGTTGTTATTGCTAATATTCCTAAGTAAATTTCTTCAGTATCTCCAGAGCTGTGATTTCTGTACTTCTATTGGATATTCTATTTTGAGTACTTTTTCTGAAGCAAAAATCTATCAATATGGTTTGAATTTATGCATGAGTTCTGTTTAATAATCACATTTCATTGTTCATTCAGACTTATTTTCTACTCTGTCTTGTATGGCTGTCATCAGAGGCTTGTGTTTCACAGTTATTACATAATCATGAGAGCCAACATACTTAAATATTTTAAGAACTTTCAGGCAGATCTAGTGTGTCAGCTAATTAGATGAAGCAGTGAACTTTTTGGCTTAATTTACTTCTGACATCATAATTCTGCCACCCAACAGAATTAGATTAATTTCTTATTCTGTTTTTCCCTTTCCAATAGATGACTTACAGATCTCAATTTCATTAAGAGAACAGTCACATTTCAGTAATATTTTAAACTTATGTACAATCACGACTGTAGTCAAATCTGGTACTGTAATTTACTCCAGTAACGCTCAGATTTCTAACTGGCTTTATTTCCTTTCTTGCCCTTTAGGTCATTGATATATTCAAGTAGTATGGTCAGTCAAGCAGAATTTTTTTCTTAGATTCTTTTGTTGTGTTTGTGGTGGGACTTCAACCATCAAGTGAGAGCTGGCAGGTGATTTTGTAATATATATTCTGTATATTCTTGCGGTCTTGTACCTTGTGTCTTGTACTCTTGTATCAAGAATGTACCTCATCTTGCTGAAAAGCAGAGTGATTTGGGCTGCAGTGTTAAGGAAGATGGAAATGACATGATGTTTACATGACTGGTCTGTTAGGAAAAGAAGTAATTCAAAAAGGTCTTCTTTATCCCCACCAAAAGCTTAGCATCCTAGTACTGACCCATGCTCACGTATTGCTGTGGTAGATTACTTTGGAATGGGATATAGAGTGCAGTACATTTTCTTCCATTTGGCTTAATTATTTGGACCACTGATAAACTGGTTCTGCTTTTCTGACCAGATATCCATTTTTGGCCATTTTGGTTCAAAAATAGGGGTAAAGTGTTCTGTTACTGAAATGCTGTAATGCTTTATCAGTATGCACTACTCACTGCTATAGCAAAATGTAATGCTTTTGAAGATCATTCATATATTTCTTTGTGAAGATTTTTAAACAGATCTTTGTATTTATTTTTATCGGCATTGTTTGCTGTCTCAGTAACTCCTAATATATCATGAGTTCAGCACTAATTATTGCGTGAGAACATTTTATGTTTAACTGTGAGAAGAAAAATAAATTTAAGGTAATTGCACTGAGAGTTTTATTGTTTTATACGACTGCTGCAAGTAAAAAGGACATGGTGTGATTTCTAATGTTTGTTTTACTAACTGCCAAAATAGATATATGCCCAGTCTTAGAACTGCATTCTTTTGCTTTGTTTTTGAGTGGGAGTATAAAGGGAAAACTTAAAATAGTAAAGTGTAAGGTTTAGATCTATGTACGTTGTCATTTTTTTTGCCTTTAAAATGCTGGTTCAGTGCATTAGAAATATTTATGAAGGTTACCTTGGCAAACATTTTCCAACCAATGGAATTAAATTACACAAAAGGTTTAGTCAGTCTTCCTAGACCTTATTTTTCAGAATTGACACACCCTTGGCTCAAGCCTTAGTGAAGAGGCTGCACGTATGACGCTGAGAGCAGCATGGCAGCTGTGCCAAAATCCAGAAGTACCATATATACCATGTGGGAAGAGTCCAGTGTCTTTGGTTACAGATTGCCACAGGGCATCCCTGTCTTTGCATTAAGTCAGCAAGTAGCTTCAGGCTGTGACATCCTCAGCCCTTTTGCAGTGACCATGGTATGGCGAGCACATAGTAACCACTTCCAGTGGCTGTTCACCTAAATTACATTCTGTCAGGCTCTTTGGGGTCAAAAATTCTGTGTCAGGCTTTGAAGCACTGAGGAGAGGTAGAACAACTGAGAAGTAAAGCCTAGATTTTCAGTATGTACCTAAATGAGATGCATAAATGCTGATGTAGCTAGAATTGATATTGATATTCAAAGCTGTTCTAAGCAATTCTAAAAACATTAAAAATACGTTAAATAAATACACCAAATGCTTGTTACAGATTTGGTGCCTATTACCTCCAGAGTGTAACTCTTCCTGCCACCCCCTAGTATTATTGATTATAAAACTGCTTGGCCAATGGCAGCTTCAGTGTATCACATTTGCTCAATTTCAAATGGGGACAATATTTCTATGCGCTAAACTTGCTCACAGACAAGGTTAAAAACAAAACTGTAAATGTGGAAAACTGGGCCTGAAAATAGTTAGTTTTAGCTAGAAAGACAGTTTGCTTTCTTACAACTGGTCTGAGTTGCTGTTTTCTTTAGGGATACGTCATGTATGGAATAGAAAGAATTTTAAAGAGTGAAACTGTGTTCATCTAGAGTTAATTTTGCTCAATTATTCCTCCAAGTCAGGAGGTGAGAAAGATAAATCACAGCATTATCTCAACTTTGTCGCGCACATGTTTTGCTATGCAATCAGTCATCTAGAAAATGCTAGTAACATACTCTGAGAGGTAAACTACTTATGAAGAGTTTCCACTGTGTTGGAACCAGTACCTTCCTTGATGCTCAGAACTCTTAACAGAAATCAGTGGGAAGTCTACATGTCTAAGGCTTTCATGGATGAGACCCTTAAATTTTAAGGTCATGGCTGTCTTCTGTCAGATAATGAAAAGAGCTGAATGGAAAGTCGGCTTTCTTTTGGAGCCTGCCGATAAACCTGTACCTATTCTCCCTTCGTCTGTTTCCACATGATCATGTGGGACCAGATCTTCTGCTGATTATGCCCACTTTTAATTGTTTTGCACTATCAAAGTAAATTATAGGAGCAAGCTCATACTTTGATAATACAATTGGAGGTGTATAAAACTGTAAAAGTATAATCAAAGCACAACATTTTAGCTGGTAAAAACCACTGATTCTTCCATTTTTTATTCTTTAATTCAGCCATCTGTTGTCTAGATTCAGTTGCACAGGAAGGATGTAAGACTAATATATGTTGATCAAAAGACCAAAAAAGAACTACTTCAGAGAACTTGCTGTATTTTAGGACAGTGTACTCTCAATTGCTTCTCATGTTTTGTACGTTTTGTGCCAGTCACAGTGCAGAACACATAGACACCCTTTCTGTCAAAGATGAAAATGTTAGAGCTGTAGTGTTTCTTGAAGTATTTGTGAAAGTTGAAGGGGTGAAATACAAATGATGGATTTATTTTCAGTGGTTCTGGGAAGTGTTCTGAATATCTAATTATCTGATGCTAATGAAGAAAATATCTCCCTCCCTTTTTGAGAGTTTCAAGGTTCACCAGTCTGCACCTTTAGTTTCTCTGTTACATAATGATAGATTGTAATAGTAAGTCGTGATAATTATCTAAAAAAATAAAGCCCATTTGTCTGTGGTAATGTCTTCTAAGCCATGAAAAAAGTCTTCAGATTTTGATAGAAAGTTTACACAAGCCTATATAAGGCAGATGAGTTTTGAGAGAGCTAAATGCATTTAGGTGCTTCACTTTAAAATCTGAATACTAAGTTAGTAATATGTGGTCCTGTAGGAAGCTTTCATTTTCTTCTTCAACATATGTTAAGATATCTCACATATGAAAACTTCAGTCTCAGAGAGGAAAATATCCAACTTACATATTTATATTTCTAAAAGCAGAAAGAGTGACAACATTTCTATTGCATATGCTTTTTAATAGGTAAACAAGGAACTGGTGACTTCCCTTTGACGTCTCCTGAGGTCTTTAAGCAGTTAATTATTGTGGCTTGCTTGAATCTTTGTTGAAATGGTCTAATTTCTACTCTCTCTAATTTAATCTTCAAAGAAAGAAATAGGGGAGAGGAAGACCGGCTATGACTTCCAGATGTAGGTCTGTTTCTTCTAGCGTCTTCTTGCGGAGTCCCAAAAGACTTTTTGACTTCCCTGTACTATGACCCTAGGTATTCACAAGACTTATGTTAGCTTTTTGGGTTTTGGCACTTCAGTCTGTTCATCTTAGCTCTAAAAAATCTAAACTGTATTCATCTTCAAAATCAAAATAAATCAGCTTTGAATAGTTTATCGATTGAGATAATTAGCATTACCTTAAGAAGTCAAATGTGTCTTCAGAAGAACCAGTGTTGTTCTTCCAATGTTTTTAATCAGATAAGACAAAATCTTGCAATATCTTTTATATCTCCAGAAAAGCTTATATATAAAATCCAAATTTGAGAAAAAAAGTATTATCAACTGTTTTTAAATGATGATTTTCGTATCTCAGTGACATTAACTAGAAGAATAACTTACATTGCTCTGGTGTTTAAATACATCTTTTGCATAAGAAATCAACTCATACATATTTAAATTATATTTTATTTTCATACTGAAAACAAATGTAGTGATTTTGGTACAAAATAGGAATGTGAATACTTTGAAGCAGGCTTTTTATCTTGGAATGAAGATGAGCTTGTCCTAATGTAAAAATAAGTAGGTCTTATTTTTCTTGTGTCTCCTAAGCACAAATTTAGGAAAAATACCAACAAAATAATTCATTAATCTATTTTTATCATTCTGTTTATGATCAATAAACTCATTTGCTATGCTTTTAATGATTGTTTAAAGGAGTTTATCATATAGCTATAAATATACAAACCAACATATATATAAAACAACAAACAAGTTTTCAGGTAGAATCAAAGTTACTAGTTTTTTGAAGTATTTTTACATACCATTTTTTCTACAACTTTGGTAACGATGCATACAAAATTCTTACAATTATAGCTTGAAAACATATTTTATGAAATGGTAGAATTTCAGGTTAGGAATTTGGTTAATGAAACAAGTACATAGTATAAATAACAAAGTAAGACAATTATTATTACTTTATCTGTTATCGGGGGCAATCAATTTTACTTATTTTAATTGTGTATTGAGTAGTCTACCATGACTCCAAATCAGATCTTCTAGACCTTAAGAAATAATTCTTAGAAGTGTTTTTCTGTCTTGTGATAAGGAACAAGCATTTCTTAAATAGATAAAGGCCTTTCTATAGTAAACTGGAGTTAGTGCTTTGTCACTTAAAAATGCTATCAGGATAAAAGAGGCTTACTTCTCAGAAATTTCATTTAAATTTTGTTTATTGGGTTGAAATTGGGAGTTTAGGACTTCAGGAAAATGCTTGGTAAAGTTTGGGATAAATCATGGGGTAGAGTTGGATTACAGGGTTCATTTATAGCTTTGAGTGTGACAGCCCATTTGTACAGAGTAGCGCAATCAGCTTGATTGTCAGAGGTGCCCAAAGGAGGAGTTTTGCCTTGGATATTTCAATATCGCTCACCTATAATTTGCTGCTCACCTTCATATACAGATTCGGTCCATAGGTGTCTTCTCTTAGACTTTGAAGAGGGTTGGTTTTATTGTTCAAAATCAAAGAAAAAAGCATTCAGGCTTCACCGTAGCTATCTTTGGTAGTGAACATCAAAGAGCGTCTGCAGGCGTGAACTTGTTTTTTAAAGATATGGAAGTCATTGGTAGGTTGTGCATTATGCTGTGGCACCCCGCTTGTGCTTTCTATGCTGTTGTCAGACCCTTCCATACTCATATCACAGCAGTGATTTGAGAGCAGTGTATCATAAGTATTTAAGTTAAGACATTAAAGTTTTCTTACTTTAAAAGTGGCATTTTTTGTGGGTGAATATATTAGAAACACTCCATTTAAAACAGATCATTTTTGTCTATAATGTTTTTATCAGGTTTATGTGTATTCATGGTATGTTTATTTTTATTGTAAATCACAAAGGAAATTTCAAAGAAAAATGGAAGGCACTTAATTTGGTTCTGTGAGCTGAAATAAGACTATTCTTTTTTGACTACTGTTTTTCTTGTAGTTGTGAAAATATGACAATTTTGTTTGTGTTAAAGAAGATGAAAAATCCCAAACCAATCAAAGAAATTATCAAGCTTATAATTTTAATAATGACCTCAGCTCAGGACATTAAGTTGGAAATTAATGATCAGTTAAGGTTAATGACTCAATGCCTTGAGTCATTAAACTCTAAGAAAATGCCCTGTACTTTGATTGGTTTTGGTGTATTAAAGGTAGGTTGTAGAAGTTACAAAAATAGGTATTTCCAAACACAAGGGGAATGAATATGAATGGAAAACAGAGGTATTTTATTATCTACCTCCTTTGCAGTTCCAGCGTAGCTAAAAATGCCATTATCCTTGATTAGATTTTTTGTTAACATAAGGATGTAAGGACCAAAACCTTTCATAGCCACCTTTCTTTCCTGTTTTGAAACAAATGAAGAACCTCAAATGTTTGGCAAAGCATAGGTTAATACTGCAGTGTTAGAACACACATCACCTATTTCTGTGAAGTTATTCCACAATGTCCCCTAAATAAGCAGTTATAGGGTACTGCAATAATACTATGCTACGATCTGTTCATAAGAATACAAGCCTTTGGATATGCATTGTATGTAGCAGGTACATATTTGCATGTAAGTGGGTAATAAGTATTTTCATTGTAATCCGTATCTAATTTGTATGCTACTTACACAGTCCAGGAGATGGAAAGTTGTGTATGTGAGCATTTAACAGGCAGTGAGTGCTTAAACCTGAAGCCCTTTATTTTTCTGTACTGGACAGATGTAAGCTGCTATGATGGCAGTTGCTCAACAATATCTTATAAATAATTCCGAGTTCTTTCTGACATAAAATAGTATATTTAAAGTAAGGTGTCTTAGTGAGATTTTCACTTTAAATAGAATAAGGGTTAAATGATAACTTGACTTATCTTTTAAATGACAAAAAATAAAGAAATTGCAAGACCTTTTCACACATTAGATATGTATTGTCATTTATCATCTAGATATCAGGCTAGCAGTGCGAAGTAATAAAACATATCATCGAAAAATGTGCTATAGGTCTGAATCACTCTTTCATTCCACCTCCCAGCTAACTGTAGTATTAAATCAAACAAGCAGAACATTTCCTTAGGCAGCCATTGCCTTTTAATTTCCTGAAGAACCTTAAAATATCATTCATTACAAGTACTACACATATTTGGTTTTTAAAAGTCTCATAAATCAATAGCAGGCTGACTGTAATAATTATTACAAGTTAGTGCATAATTTTCGTGCTGAAGGCTGCATGCAGAACTTTAGCATATGCAAACGAGGCAATTCAAACTGTGTATAGATATTAATATGAAGAAGCAGGTAACGAGGTGCAGGCTATGAATTATGCATCAAGAGCGGCTGATCTTCAATGAGGAAAATGAATTCAGCATGTAATCTAATTAGTGATGGAAGTCTATTACATCTAACTGCAAAAGCAACCGTCCTTGAAACAAATTTATTTACAGTCCATGTTACCACTTGAAACAACTTTGAAATTATTTGTAAGACAACAGCTTAATTGTAAAAATTTTTTTGTTTGTTTGTTTCAGTTCTAGACCTGGAAGGCCTCCTAAGAGGACTCAAAGTGTCACCTCCCCAGAGAATTCTCATATCATGCCACATTCTGTCCCAGGCCTAATGTCTCCTGGAATCATCCCGCCAACAGGTAGGATCACTAGAAACACCTTCACACAGGCAGTCTTTTGAATTCATGGCTTATATCCACTTGTTAATAAATTAACAGTCTAGGAAACCAGCACCCGCATATCACAAAGGAGTTCCCGTAATGTAACATTATTGCTACATAAACGTATTGTATGTAATGGAAATTGTGGCAGCTCAGTACTTTAAAATACAAATAACTGAGCAAATAATAATACTGTATAATTTTTCCCCCTGTTATTTTTCTTTATAAACAAAAAACCTTTCAAAGCATGTATTAGCTATCATTAGACAATAATCTCCCTATTCATTTTTAATAGATCAAATATCTTCTGATTTTTTGCTGCTTTGCTTGATTAGATAATGTCATCATGAATATAGTTGCCTGAAGAAACCGAGTTAGTTAAAATAACTCCATGCTGCACACACGTCTGTCTTAATTTTTCATCCTGAAATTCTATTTTTGATATGTCTCCTGAGGCCTTATACTAAAGTCCTGTAACAATCTGTTTCTCAAACTACTGTTTTCTTTTGAAAGTTACTATAACATCTCCTAGCAGTGACTTGCTCTTAGACATAGTTACATTAAGAAAGGCTCTGTGGCAGAAAGGAGTTGAACAGAGCCACCTGAAGATGGAAGCACCCAACAGTCAAGCTGTTGTTGGTGGTTCCACCTTCTCTTTCTTCATATTACAGATGAGTTAAATTCTCCCACTTGCTTCTACAGAGCTCAGCTGAGCTTCCGTTTCTTCCCCAGTTGTTTCCTACTTGTTTGCATGGTTCAGTCTCTAGTACTGATTTTCTCTAAGGCAAAGGAACGATAGTAAACCAGACAGATCCAAACAGAGAGGAAGATTACTAGGTCTTGAGGATTGGATAGATGGGTGGGTGTCTGAGCATGTGCCCATGATCACATGTCTGTTTAATTATGTGCATGATCCTTGGCATGGTTTTGGTCACAGATGACTAACATTCTCCAAAAAAAATGCACAGTTCAAGAAATAGCTCATGCCAGAAACTGTTGGCAGTTTGGATGCTAATGTCTTGTCTGGAGGAGGGAGGAAAGTGAAGAGAGTTTAGGTCTGTGGACAAAAGTGGGGCCATGCATCTTTGCCTTGGGGCTCAAGAGCTGCTTGCATAGTGAGATAGAGACATAGCCAGAAATATTTTGTTAGAAATTTACAGTTTTTCAGAAGGCTAAAGATCAAGAGGAGTGACAAAATGAAGAGAAGTCAGACAGCTAATGTGGGTAAGAGAGAGTTATAAAGTAAGCAGAGGGAAGGAGGCATGAGACCGCAAGTGTAGACAAGCATGGGAGGGTGTCAGGCAAGTAAGACTCACAGTGGTAGCCTGGGCAGGTGTGACAGGCAAAAAAAAAAAGAAACACAATTAAAATAACTTACACAGTAGGATTTGCAGGATAAAAACTAGTAAAAGGAATAGAGTTTGTGTAGAGTAAATGCAACATGAGAGTAACAGGGTGTATGTGGGGAAAGAACAGAAGTTCTTATAGGGCAGAAGCATTCATGTTTATGAGGGAGAGATCAAAAACTTCAGAAGCAAAGGGAAATTATTTGGGGAAGTAAGGCAGGAAAATATCAAAGAAAAAAAATGCATGTGAAAAGTAGAAAGGAGATGAAAGAAGTCAGGAACAAATAAGCAGGCCAAAAAATGAGAGACAGGAAAAAAACTTTGTCAACAGTATCATTTAGGGTTTTGTGTTACACTTAATATATAAGAGCAGATTGCCTCTTGATATAATATCTTCAGGGTTTTTTTTTTGCATTTTTTGTATTTTAAGAAAGCAACTTAAAACCACAACTAATACCTAAAGTATCCAATTCCTTTCTAGTTCTATAAAGCTGATCATAACAAGTTAATGATAAAAATATATGGTACTAAAAACACAGATCCAATTTCTTAGAATATCAGCCCACAAAACCATGTTTTTAAAATTATGATTAAAAAAAAGAGAAGAAAACAGTTCAAAATCAAAGAAAATAGGCATACATAAGACTATCATTCATTGAATCGTTTTAGGATGGAAATGCTTTCTGAGGCTCTGGCAAAAGAGGAAGGGTTTAAATGAAATAACTGTGAAGACCGAACTGTTTTCACATGATACGGTTTACCACAGCAAAAGGGGTGAGCATGACTTTTTCCTGTTATGGTGGTGTTGAGTCTCAAACAGCACAAAATATGCAAACATCTACACTGTTAGAAGCAAGCTGTAGGCTATAGTGTTCCACTGAGTATGGGTCAGCAAAGGTAAGGAGCATCATGACAGCAGTGCTACCTGATAGCCATTGCAGCATTTTATGGACAGGCAAGGATAAAAAGTAGGCTTACAATCTGATCTTACAAGTTCAAATCAATGAACATTTCTGCCATCTACATTGTGAATAAGTACCAAAAACTAGTGCAGGAGCTCTACCAAGAAAGAACTGCTATAACTGCATTAAATAACATAGGTGCCATTGTTATGTGCTATGACATTAATCAGTAGTAGAAAATTCTTGTTGCTTGGGAACATTTTCCTCCATAGTTTCACTGTATATTCATAGAACCACAGAATAATCGAGGTTGGCAGGCAGCACTGGAGATCACCTAGTTCAACCTCCCCTGGTCAAAGTAGAGTCACATGGAACAGTTTTTTCAGCATTTCATCCAGCTGGGGTTTGAGTATCTCGAAGGATGGAGGCTCTGCAGTGTCTGCAGCCTGTTCCAGTGTTTGATTACTCTCAAAATATTTTTTCTTATTTTGCAATGGAATTTCGTGTATTTCAATTTGTGTCTGTTGGGCAACAGTGAGTAAAGTCTGGCTCCATCTTCTTTACTCCACCCCCTTCAGATATACACATTGACAAGATCTACCCTGAGCCTTTTCCAGGTTGAACAGTCCCAGCTCTCAGCCTCTTTTTGTATGTCAGCTGCTCCAATCCCTTAATCATTTTTATGGCCCTAAAATGACTCTTTGTTTGAGAATTTTATGAAGTTTGAATTTCCTGTTAGGATCTAGCTCTAAGTAGAAAAAAAATAAAGTAACAGACTGTTAAGTGCTCCCCCCCCCTCTTTTTTTGTAACAAATTCTTCTTTTTAAGCTTTCTGATTGATTTAATAATCATAGTATAATAACTAAGTTTCCTTCCTGCCTACAAAAGAGCGTAAGTGATCACACAAACAATTATGTGCTATTTCATGCTCTTTAAGTAACAGATCTGCAATTATTAGGTATAGCTGGAATACACAATGCTATGAGTGGATGTATGATTTTTACTTGAAAATTTTCCTTTTTTGAAATCTGCTGCATAATACAGAAATATACATTTAAAGGTGGAAATCCTAGTTTTTAAATGGGCTGGTTCTGCATGCATTGTTTATGTGCATAAATAATATTGATAGAAAACTGTATGCTGAGACTTCTCATGAATTTTCAGGATTATATATTTTTAAGGAACCCTTGAAAATGTATTCTATTACTGGTCCAATCTGAAAAGCCATGCAGAATATGTTGCATTATCACTTAGACTGGATTGGCTGTAGAGAAGTATTTAGGGTTTAAGTTGAGATTCAGAGACTATATTGAGAAGGAAATAAAATGGAAAAATAGAATAGTATTCCAAGTTGGTTTTTTTAGGGAGCATAAATCGAAGAAGCGAGGATCACCTCTTGGGTGATATTCAGTCCGTTTTATCACAAGTTTCAGAAGTATTACCCACAGTTGCTAATATATCCACAGTCTTTCATTAGGGTCAATTTGCAGAATGTTCCCAACTTCAGAAAAGACTGGTCAGCTGACAAAAAACATTTTAAAATAAATGTAGGACCTTTGAAGGTATGACAAAATGTGAAGTGTGTAGTACCAGAAAATGAAGAGCTTCTTGAATTGTCCAGAGAATTAAAATCTGCCTATTTTACAAATGATGTAGTCAGAAGAAAGAAGAGTTTGGTGTAGGTTCAGACAGGTGTACTGACTTTTCAGGGTTATTAGGATAACACCTTGAAGTCCTTCCAAAACTAGATGGCTCATCATCATTAACTTTGATCTGCATATCTCTGTGTACTGCAGATCTTTTCTTGGCTAATGTGCTTAGAAGGCTTCAAAAGTTGATAAAGTTGAAACAGTAGATAATTGTAAGTAGTCAGAAAAGCAGTGCTGTAATTCTTGAGTGTATGGTATACATTGTGTTATATATTTTTATGTCTGTAGTTGCTATATAACATGTAAAATGGTATTTCCATTATTTGTCATGCAAACTTTGAAAAGCAATTCTGTTTGCTTTTCAGATTAATGTGTTTTGCAATTGTTCTTAAGTATTTTAGGTTTTGAAATTAAAGCCCCTGACTTAATTCTTCTGAAGCTTGGCCTACTGAGTCTGTAATCTAGAGGTGGTGAAACGAGTAACTGTAAAGCTTATTTCAGGAACTGTCTTTCTCTTAGAGATCAAATGTAAAGTGCTTCTGGAAATCACTATTATAAGGCACGATAAGACAACTACTTCACATATCTATATCTGTCCTCTGATAGATATAGATGCATCTTTGTAAATTAAAAAAAGTAATTTCAAAGCACCTTACATGTTTATTACGTTAATTTTACATTAAACTAATCTCAGTAATTATTGTTACTATTATTTTGAACAGATTTGCTTTATGATGGGTACTTCTGTCCACCTATTCCGCATCTGATACCAGACTCTTCTTTTCCAGTGTAAAGATATTAAGCTTCCTCTGAAAGGTTTCATGTGTACGAATTATAACTACTTTAATGTATTAAACTCCTGTTCTGTTTTTTCTTTCTTAAGTGATAATCTGGATATGCATTTTCTAATCTCATCCTTATTTTCTCTCTTGGTACATGCCTGAATCAATAAAAATGTATTCCAACTTCCATCCTGTACAAAACTCTCTGAGCCACGAAACATTTTTGTGAGGGGGTTAGAGTAAGGGAAGAGTTGAAAGGTTCTGTATAGATTATTTCAGCTTGGAGGACAAATGGAGTTCACAGATGCAGCTGTTGATAAAGTGTGGCAACATTTCTGCTGAAGTAGAAGATGGAATTATTTGGTGTTTAAAGAAAGATTAATCACATAATTAAATAATTTCATTTTCTCTGGCTCACAGTTATTGATGTTGTATTAGGCAGAACTGAAAGAATGGTCAAAATATAATTATCGTTGTTATTATATCCACATCATGTTGGATATTGCCAAGAAACAAAATCTGTAGTTGAAAGTATTTTCTCCTGGTAGACTCAGTCCTGTAAGGTCTTAAGAATGTATTTAATTTATGAAAGTGAGCAGAGTTGATTTCTATGAGTATTCCAGGGGCTAGAAATTAAAAGTTTGAGTTACGCTTAGTAATTTTGAGAGGCAGACCTATTGTTCAGTTATTTTATGTAGTGCGTACATTTTGTGATCCTGTGTTGATTCTAAAGATATGCATTAGTAACAGTGAGTAACTGTTGCTTACTTATTTTAAAATGCATTCCATGTTAACATAGTGTTGTAGTTACTAGAATTTAATATTTTTTAACATTAGCATTGCTTTTGGTTGGTGTTATAGGATGATATGCCATTTATCTGTTGGGGCTGACCTAGCTTACTGTAAAAATAAGCAACCAAATCCTGCTTTTAGAGTGATCAACTGTAACCTAATTCAAGAAACTGTATCAGATTACACAAACGCTTTTGCACTTCGTTAAGGAAGTAGTCATTATAATTAATGTGAAAGCTTCTGTCATGTTCACTAGTTGATGTATCAGTGGGAAGATGTACTGACTCCACTCTGTAAATATATTATTTCATAGATTTACAAATCATAATTAAGGTGTAATTCAGGCCACCTGTTGTCTTCTGAAAACGCTGTTATAATTTTGTCATATTTTCATCCTGTTGAATGGCTAGCTATCTTCTACTTTATCACAAGAGGCTTTATGACTGAAAACTGGTTGTGGAAGCTCAGTAGTTTAACTTCCAATGAGTCCATTACATTCACTAGTTAATAATTAAGTTGATTTTCCATGTAGCCACAAATTTTATAAGAATCCCCAAATAAAATAATTGTTTCAGCAACTATTAGGGTAAGAGTGCAAGACAACAGTGGGAGCTGGAGTGCTTAGCTGTATGATCTCGTGCATATGCAAATTCATTGTTTTCTGTCTTGATATTTTACCTCTCAACCATCTTTTGAAATGCTGTGTTAAAATGAAACTTATATAGTGCTTGAGCAGATAATTCTGTCATATAAGAATTTGTTTTGGGGCCCCAGTAGTCAAAGGATCAGATTCCTGTGAACATTCAGTGACTCCAGGAGCAATTTGTAAGAAAATAGGACGGGACTACATGGTTTGGAAGTATGGAAGATCTCCAAGCAGGCAGATTATAAAGGGTCTCTGAATCTAAAGCCATTTAACCACATTTGCTCTTGACAACTATTTTCTTTGTAAACATTTTTGAGCATGAGAAGGCTTTTGAGTCTCTGCTTACAAAAAAACCTATGTAGCCATTACTTTTTTCAGTCATAAAATCTTTATAAAACCAAGAATTGCGTGCAGAAATAGAAACTCATTAACAAGTTTTGATTAATAAGAACTTGCACATTTTGCAGTATTATACCATACAACACTACACATACTCAAAGCCTACAGGATACTGTTGAAAGACAGTGCGAGAGAATCAAACCTCATGCAGGTTTACCCACTGCCTGTTGAGAGGTGTCCCTGGATTGAACTGTTTCCAGAAATACTCCCAGCTTTTTTGATAGAAAGGGAACAAACTAGTTCACTTCAAAAGAGGCTCTGGGTTTGCAACTTTAAGCAGTGAGAATAGTCAGCTACTGTGGCACACTGAAGATACTCAAGAAGGAACTGAAAGACTGGAGTTATTTTATAGTGTAGTTATAAGCTAGAGAATCCTCTCTTCTTCTATTTGCACCTTATGACTACTCATTCAGTATTAGTTTGTGCTATGCACAGTTTTATTACCTTCCAGAGAAAGAATCTGAGATAAGAATTTTTTGTTTCGTCCTGGATCACAGAATAATTTTGCCTTCTGAAGGCTAAGGGTGTAAGTGTATTGATTCGTGAATTTCCCCATAAGAATGATATTTCTGTACCTGTTATGTAGGATCCCAGTTGAAGGACCACATTCTGTGAAGATGAATTATTAAAAGATATTAATAAAGCCTCTAATGAGGTGTGATAGTTTTCATATATGTGTAGCTGTGCTAAATCAGGGTAGATTTAACATGATCAGAAAAAACAAAATGTTTCTGACTTTCGAAGCAGCCCTCACCCAAATTCCAGTTTCTTGTGTCATATCATAAAAGTATGTTAAACATCTCAGGGAACAAGACCCCCGCTTTTCAAAAGGAGGTATTTCATCATCAGAGTTTCCTATAAAACAAATGACATGCAAACCAAACCAAAATAAATAAGAATAAAAAAATCACCAAACTCTTGATACAAAACAAAGCAATTAAAATCTTATTAAAGGCAGGTATGTGGTGAAGTTATCAGTGAGTAAATTTAGACCTGGTAATGGAAGTGTTTGCTAGTGATTGCTATAGCTTCTGAATTCCAACATACTGTTATTTGTAATTGAAATAAAAAAAGTTATTGAAAAGATACATATTGTAGAGTACACCGATTGTTTCAGAAAATTAAATTATTCAAAATGTAAGCTTACCAATTGTGGCAAATACTGAGATTGTCTTGTAGTTCAGATTTCAGGCAGTCTTTTAATAGAAAAACATCAAGTTTATCGTGCTCCAGTGTTCGTAGTTTTTCTTAAATAAACCTGGTATTTTCCCAACCACTCTTGCTTTCTAATGAGAAAATTTAGCCAAAATAATCCAATGTCCAATCATTTCTAGGTAGTTCGAAACTAACCTTTTACAGAGCTAACAGTGCATTGCTGTTTTAAACGTCAAATATGGAGTATTAATTTATTAAACACTGCCACTAGTTATGAACCTGAGCTGCTGAATTTGTGGCATCTCAGTCTTACAAACATTTTATTCTCTGCCTTAACAATGTTGATTGCTATAGCAATATAGTAAGATGGTACTTGTTAGAGTTAAGTGTAGCAAGATCTGGTACAAAGCTCTGTTTCATCACATTGCTAACAATGTTCTGTGTCATCACAACGACATGGAGTTCTTGAATACTATCAAGGTTCCTATCTCCTTTCCTGTAGAATGAAACTACTTATGTCCTTGCATGACATGATCAATGAAGGGTGAATGATTTTTTTTCTCCTCATTTTATTGCAATCAATAAAAAAATACTTCAAATTTATATATTCCAAAGTTATGGTCCTTGATTTCATTGTCATATATTTGGGGATTCTCTAAAGTACAGGAAGAAACTGCCGCTTAATATATTTGACTTAATTTTGGAATTTTTAGGGGAGGTGGTGTCAAATATTTTTTAGTATGCTTGTCTGCTGGTTATGAATGATGTATGCTGTGGAGTTTTCCAGATCTCATGCAAGGACTTAAACATGAAGGGAATATTCAGAGAAGATGTCAGGTATATTTTCATTATATGATATAAGATGTAGGTGAACTTAAGAATTTACTCAAGTAAATGATATCTTCAAGAAAAGTATGCAAGCAAACATTATTGTATCTGGGCAGCTTTAGAAGACTACAACTCAAGAAAAATAAAAGAGTGAACTAAGTACTATATTAATTGATCCTATTAATATTTGGGTTAAGTCATCTGTGTTTGATAACAGTTCAGAAGGGTCAAGCATCTAATTCTCACATCATATCTAGCCTTTCAGGCTACAAGCTTATCAAGCACAAAATTAACTTAGTCAGTTTTCCAAGGAGAACCAGTCACTATGAGTCGTCCTTATGACTTACAGCTCTAGTAACTGCCTGCATGAATTTTGTAAGACAAGATAGCATACTATCAGAATTATAATGAATCCACTATCAGTTGTTCACAGTGCACTGTATTGTTGTTGTTACTAATATTGTCCTGTGCAATATATTAGAGCTATTATAAAGTAGTCTTAACTGGGAGAAGGTTTTTGAAGAGGAAGGTTGTTCTGGTTCAAGTCCTGGGTTCAGGATTCCAAGGCCAGATTGTTGTTCAAACTTGATTGCAGATTGTCTGCAAGTTGCTTAATGTTTTTCTTCCTGTTTGGAAATCAGAGAGTATCTATGTCAAAACTGTATTGTGATGTGAAGTTAAGCACATGGAAAATTGTGCTGATGAACTGTATTGCAAATACAAAATGATCTGTCAGTTACTGCTTATGGACCTGCCACCAAGAGCTTGCTGTTTATGAAAACCTGAGCTGTTGTTCTGAGTTTCCACATGTTGTGGTTTAACCCCGGCCGGCAACCAAGCACCACGTAGCCACTTGCTCACTCCCCCCGACCTGGAGGGGTGGGGAGGAGAATCAGAAAGGAATGTAAGACTTGAGGGTTGAAATAAGAACAATTTAATAATTTAAACAGAATAAAGAGATCAGAACAATAGTAATAATAATAATAATAACAGGATGGAAAGGTGGGGAAAAGGGTAAAATCCAAAGGAAAAGGGGAAAGGGAAAAAACCCAAGTGATTCACAGTATGACTGCTTACCACCTGCTGACTGATGCCCAGCCAGTCTCCAAACAACGATCCCCCCCAGCCACCCTCCAAATTTATATACCAAGCATGACGTCCCATGGTATGGAATACCTCTTTGGCTGGTTCAGGTCAGCTGACCTGGCGGTGTCCCCTCCCAGTCTCTTGTGCCCCTCCATCATTCTGGCTGGCAAGGCACAAGAAACCAAAAAGTCCTTGACTTAGTATAAATATCACCCAGCAACAACTAAAAACATCAGTGCGGTTATTAACATTGTTCTTACATCAGAGCCAAAACACTGCACTGTACTAGGCACTAAGAAGAAAGTTAACTCCATCCCAGCTGAAACCAGGACACCACATGTTCAAACTCCTGAGTTTGAGAACCTCATTGTGCTTTCTTAGGTGAGAAGTCTTCTTTCATTCCTTCAAGATGCAGAAATAGGTAGAAATAGGTAGAAATGTTGCGGTGTGCCTGAGGCAGCAATTGGAAAGGCAAAAAGAGTGGGATGGAAAGGGATAGGAAGGGAGATTAAAAAAGTGTGTGTGTGTGATGGAGGGAGAGTGAGAGAGTGAGAGGGAGAGAGAGGGAAGGGGGAGGAGGAGAGGGGGGAGAGAAGAGAGAGTTCTTTATGAGTTGATTTATTTAACATAATACAAGTTTGTTTGCTGTTTATTAATTCGTGACTACTGAGAGGTAATAAAGCTACATTGTTACAGTATTTGTATCATTGCTTACAGGGGTTGTCCTCTTTTGACAGTGTGTATATGGAAGCCTGCATTTTGCTTTTCTGAAATGTTTTTTAATTACAAATGTTTTACAAGTAACTCTTAAATCATCTCCTTTCAATCCAGGCATAATTGCAAAGATATACTGTTCAATCTGCCATCAAATAATAAACTGTTACTGCTACTAATATTAGAGACATGACTACTATGGGCATTTAGAAAAAGGAGGAGAACATTACTGTTACTACATTGCTTTGATGAGGTCATCAATTAGTCATAGAGTAGAATCAGAATAGACTCATAGAATCATTCAGGTTGGAAAAGACCTTTAAGATCGTCAAGTCCAACCGTTAGCCCATGACTGCCAAGCTCACCACTACAGCATGTCCCTAAGTATGGCATCTATGCATTTTTTAAACACTTCCAGGGATGGCGATTCCACCACCTCCCTGGGCAGCCAGTTCTAATGCTTGATAATGATGTTCCTGGCTATTAAAACAGTAACATGCTAGGACTGAGTATGCTGGGGAAAGGAAAACTGCACCTAGTCAAGACAAAATTAATAATGTCACTGAGTCATTTTAACTTATCAAAATCCATAGCAATGGCAGATAGACAGACAGTGTACTGACGAGTTTTACTGAAAAGTAAGATTTTGTCAACATTACCTTCTTGTTAGGTGGTGGCTGAGATTTAGATTGACATAGGGGAAGTAGAACAAGTTGCAGGGAGTGTTTTAAATGGGAGATGCATCTACTAAATTTCCTTTTCTCTTTATTCATTATGCTGTCTAATATCACAGGCACTAAGACCCCACATATGGTTTTAACAATCCAGTTGCCCTTATTGAGAGAATTAATAGAATGTCATTGCTTTCTGCAGACTACTTTTTTTAAAGGCTGTTTCTGGCACTTATAGTGAAAATAGAGAATACAAAACATGAGGTGATTTCAGCTGCATAGCCCAATACTCTCCGTTTATGATTACATAAGGTTACTGGAGCTACCTTGTTCAAAAACATGAAAATAAGGGTAGGATATTAGATAACATCACTACTAAAAAGGATGATGTCACTTCTATGCTTTCTTTTGACAACAGACTAATTCCTTAATTCATATGGTATGATGTATCAGTCCAGTATACAGAGACCTAGATATAATTACCATATTAGAATACTGACTCTGTAATGTCACTTAAGCTTGGACTTCAGATGGCGAGAAAAGCTACTTAACACAGTGCAATGATAGGTTTTCCCTATATGCTTGCTTAATAAATGTATGTGAATATGGGAATAAAAGGACTATGTTACTTGGGCAATTTAATAACCAGGTAACTTAATGCATCACAACAGTACATTCCTTTCGCAAGTACAAGACTACCACACAAAGACAAAAAAACAAAAAACCTCCCAAATGGTTTTCAGCATCCCATCAGTATGCAGTGCAAGTATCTGAGAAGAGAAAGGTGATTTCTTGTGAATCAGTACATTTGTTTTGAAAAGTATCTCAAAAGATTCTAGTAGATTAATATTTCATTCAAGTGGAAGAAAGCAGTGTTTCCTGTGCACTCATTCACTGTGTGACAAAACAATTTTTAAAGTAATTTTTTTCCTCTATTGAAAGCTCAAATTATATTCGGCCTTTGAAGTCTCAGATCTACAGATGCTGAACACACTGAGGACAACATACTCCTAGAGGTGAATGGCAAAAAATATAGCACTTTTGCCTCTATAGTATATAACAATGTGAACTTCATGCTTGTGGAATATGGAATAATATTATGAAATAGGATTTAGCTGTTGGTTTGTTGGTTTTGGTTTGGTTTTGTTTTTTTTTAATTACAGCCGCAAGAACTTTTTTTATAAAATGTAAATGATTTAGATTTCTCTTTAAATTGATTTTTAGTGTCACCTGGGCTAAAATTTTATATGGAAAGACTGTTATGAGGAGGTGACATATATGTAGAAACAAAATAAGTAAGTATTATAGTAGATAACTCTTAAGTTAAATGAAAAAAACCCTGAATGCTTACACTGTAGGAAGGTCAGGGCAAGAGCGTACTATTTGGGCCACTGTTCCTGTAAAGAATATGACTTCTATGGCTGCATCTGTACCAATAAATAAAACAGTTCAGAGCTGTTCTTTCTCTTGCAGGTCAGGCTTGCATCCTGCAGCTTACAACTGCCGGTCTAAACTCTTTTTCCTATTACAATCTTTCCCCCACCTAAAACCCCCAATAATTCATCTGTATCTTCTTCTAAAGAAGATTTTCCTAGCCAGTTCTGTTTCTTGTACTGTCCATGGCCAATTACAGAACACATTCTGTAAGTACACTACAAATTTAGTACTAGAATGAGTATTTCATTTGTTGAGTTTCTAGTATGCTTTTTGTTTAAAGAAACTAGAAGCAAAGTTTTTATGGAAGTTTTATGTTTTATTAGACCAAGTGCCAAAAATTTACAAGCTTTTGGAACACAAGCACTTACCCGTGTCAGCTGAATGAAGTTAATCACTACTGAGATCTAAAAGCATCTGAAAGCAATTAAAAATGCTTATATGGAAATGCTGTTTTAAGTATAAGCAACTTGGTGTCTCCACATTTTGCTGAATAGCTGGATGCCATTTGTCCAGTGCATGTTAAAGATGATGCCTTTTTTTTGTTAAAATCTCTTGCCGTATACCTTTTTTTTTTTTTTTTTTTTTTTTTTTAAATCCTTTAATTGCTTTCTTCTTTACTCCAGGAGAAGGCTCTTGCTGTTTTGAATTTACCTTTCTCCTTTTTCACTCTTGTTCTGGAGGTCCCACATTAACTTTCTGATGATGAAGAAGGAAAAAACTGTACAATTTTCTATATGTATGGTGCCCTTATCCCTGTGCACAAAAAGAAGCACTCAGTCCAAACATGTGATAATTACCATATCCACATCCACTCAGAAATTCAAGGAATTGTTAGCTGATTTTGCACTTCAAAACGAATCTTTTGAATTAATCTTTTTTTGTGGAAAATTTAAGGTCATCATGAGATCAGCAGTTACACCTACATGCCTTGTAACTGCTACTTTCTGAGTCTTTAAGTTACGGGTAATTATTCACAAAACAATAATAATTAACAGACTATTGTCTGCATAATTTTCTCAAGAAAAATATTTGCTTTTTAAATTACTTTAGAATTGTTAGTTGCTGTCTTTACCATGTCAGTAGAGTTTGTTGTTATTATTATTATAGTATTTTATGATCTATTTTCATGGTGTTTTGTTTTTCATCTATTTATTTATTTATTTATTTAAATATCTACTGTTACCAGGAATGCATTTGCTGATATCAGTTAAAAAATTAGGTTTGGTATTGAGAAGCTGTATCATCCCAAAATATCTTGAGTTCCATGTCACATGCTCTGAGCAAATATTTACTCTTATTCTATAAGAACAAGTATTTTAGAATTTCTTACAGATGGTCTCAGTTCTCACCTTTGTTTCTGACTTCTTATTTCCAGCTCTCCTCTAAAAACTGATAGAAGGACTAGAATATGTAATTCTTTATCCATCCTAATTTGAGGCATTTTCCTTAATGAGCACTGGAAATTTCTCTGGTGCCAGGTTACACAGATTTTGCTTTAGTGTGAATTTTAACTATATAAACTGTGCCTTATAAACTCACAGAACAGTGGTAGGAGTGAATATTTTAATTTATCGTCCTTCTTCTCACTCCTTTCTCAAATCTACTTTATTTAATATTCAGATTTATTTCATTAAATCTTTAATAATGCAACAAAATATTTTTGGAACAGGTAACAATAAATGAGGAATAACAGTAAATCGTAACAAGATTTTCCTTGGGTTTTTTTTCCCCCCTTACCATTCGTTCCAACTATTTTAATTCCCTAGTCCTGTATAGCTGACCAGGCAAGAGTTTCACAGAACTTTCTTTGGCAAACAGACTGGTACTTCAAAAGCTAAAAAGTACCAGGATTTTGTACTAGTAATAATGATGTACTTTTTCAGAGGTTTTCTTTATTTTTCAGACTGTGGTTTTTATTAAGTAATCAAGTAAGTTAATGGATTCAGTTGGTAGCCCAGGTTAAAGTAGGGCATAGGCAAAACAGAAGGATATTTAATGTAGTCCTTATATAACTTGTAATCAAGCTGGGTGAAGGTTATTGCCGATGGATTTAACTTAATTTCTGTCTCACATCTTCGACTGTTTAAATTCAGTGTAGCCACAGAAACTGTATTTGCTGTGCCGTTGGAAAGTCATTTTTTCTTTGTGTAAAAAATTTGTGGTAAAAGCATTTTTTAGGGTTTGTTTTATTTTTTTTTGCTGCATAATGCAGAACTGTTTATATAACCTCTGAGATAACATGGGCTTTTTGAGTTTTATTTGAATCTGCTTCATTGCTTCTTTTAGAATTATTCATGATTTAATTGTATTTATTCACTTAACACAGATCCATCTGTGGCCTGCTCCCAGTAGAAGACTCCTCATTTCATCCTCAGTCACTAAATGCTAGCATCTCATGCATTGCTTAGCTCCATCTCACTTTTTGTATGGTGTTGTTCCTATGGTTACTTAATGTGATTCTTTCAACCAGAGTTTTTTGTTTCACTTTTTATGTCGCTTTGGTATGGTTTCTGCTGCCCTGACTTTATCTCTGTATTCAAAAGTCAGTTTATCTTACATGATACGCTGTCTTCTGATCTCGACATCTTTTTCAGAGATGTGAAAAATTTTGAAGTTGATTATATCCTAATAAACTTTGGCAGGGAGGCAGTACTGATATCATGGCATATGGTATGATGCTGCTTCATTTCTTTGAAAAGTTTTGATTAGGCCACTAAATTTTATACACTACTACATCTTTTAAGTACAATATATATACACGCCTTCCATTTTTCATAACAAATTGATTTTGAGATTCCTCTGAATTCTTTCCCCTTTAAATTCCTTTCTGTTTTACACTGTTGTTTTATCATAAGACACAAAGCCAAATTAAAGCAAAGATGCTCAGTTAAATTTCACTTACTGGTTTTGCTTTTAAGTCTATAATGTGCATGTAGAATAGAATAAAATAGAATGGAATAATTAGTTCAGTTGGAAGGGGCCTAAATGATCATCTAGTCCAGCTGTCTGACCGCTTAAGATCTGCCCCCAGATTAAAGCATATTATGTAACTATATTTTTTCAAGATTATTTGTTTAATTGTGGACACCTTAATGCTGATTTATTCTTTCCCTTACTCTTAGCATGTTGACCAATTGTGAATCCTTTATCTCACCAGCCTGGCTAATCCAGTAAATCTGAGGGGAATGCCATTAGGTAGTGTTCTGTTAAAGAAAAAGTTAAAAACTAAACACTGGTAGATACATAATTTGCAAATGAAAAGGGATTTTCAGTGCTAACATTGCTCATTAATTCTCCCAAATGCATCTTATGTTCATTTTGCCAAATGTCTGAAGAAAATACGGACTTGAATTCTTACCCCTTTTTTCCTTAGATTCCTCCTGCTTCCTAGCTGCTTTTTAGAATTTTTTCAGTCAATGTGATTATTTTGAATTGCACTGCTTTTTGTTTCATATACTGCATACATTTTCTAGAAGAAACCTCAGCACTGAGAGGACAGCTACTTTATGAGAAATCTAGCTTTGTGTAACTGCCACAAAAAAAATTCAAAATTTCAAGACTATTTTGACAAATATACCTTCTCATGCCATCTCTGCATGAGGTGTTTACAGTAACAAATTGTTTAAAAAATACCTGCTAAATGAAAAGTCACGATTTTATCATAACATGAAAATACTAATTGTGGTCCACAGGGTCAAAGAGGACTCTTCACAGAGACTATCCTATTAAAGATTGTCTATAAAGAGAATTTTGCACAGATCTTTCAGAACTGTAATTATGATGAAAGGTTTGCCTTTATTTATTTATTTTTTTAAATAATTTGGTTTTCTTCTTAATATAAGGTTCCCATCTGGTTTACAGAGCTGGAATTCCATAATTCTCACCAGCATGCACAATGGGCATCTCTTTGATCTTTCAGGACTCCACCCTCCATGTTTGGCTGTTACCATCTACTTATTTCTTGTGAAATATACTATGTAAGATCACTTTCTTTAGAGAGAGAGCACTGCTTTCTAGGCACAGATGTTAAAACAGTTTCAGCCTGTCCTGAATTCAAGCCAGAAGCAGAGAGAAAGCTGGTAGATTTTCCTAAGTTCTTTTCAGAGCTGGAAATAATTTCAGATACTTCTCCCTCTTTGGTCTGCCACTGCCTTCAAGAAGGTGAAATTAGGAGCATAATTACAATACCAAAGTGATCATTCATTGTCAGCCTGGGTGCATCGCTACTATTCCTGAGTTAGTACTTCTGTGTGGTGCATGTACCATGTGAACATTCTAATTCAGATATCTCAGTACTATGCTCCACTAAATGAAATAAATAGGCCCATAATCATCACTGAGTATCATCCCTTTAGGTTTACTCAAGTGAACAGAACTACGTCTTTCTGAGCATGTTTGAGATTCTCTGTATGCTCTGATGAGTTAATATTTTCAAGTTTTTCTATGCAGCTATAAAAAGCACAGTGATATGGTGGATTCTGTATTATATGAAAGTGGCTGGGACTCTTGCTGATGTTTTACTCTGCAGCTGATTTCTACCCCTGATTCAAGACTTAGCAATAACTTTTGGGACCAACCACTGAATGCCGTGTTTAGTAGAGTTCCTACTGATAACCCTGCTACTGCTGATGGGGGCCAGGTTTTATCATTAATCCAACTGGGAAGGACTCAATCCAGTAGATGCTTTAGATTCTTTAGCAATATGTACTCTGACATTAAATCTATGTTTTGGTTAAAAGATGAATGTTATATTGTGAAATCAGTTTTCCTCTTTAATTTGATTTTAATGGAAGTGGAAGAAGGGAAAAAAAACCCAAACAACATGGCAAAATACTTGACAGAAATTGATGGAAGGTAAAGAGAACTAATAGACTTCAAAGTGCATTTTACTCTTGTCTTAACCATCAAGATCTATTTTATTAATTTTTGTGTAAAAATAGTCATTGAAAGAAAGAAGGCAAGAAAGAATGTCTAATAGAAATTGTTTTCTTCTTTAAATAACAGTACAAAGCATGTATTGTTTTGAGGCTTACTTTATTTTGCTGTGATTTTAATATTTAAACTTTTTAAACTTTTATAAAGTAGAGATTTTTAAAAAAAAGTAGGTATAACGGATGCTGAGTTAATTTTGTAGTAGCTCTTTTTGAGCCTAAAACTAATTTTAAAGGAAAGATGTACCTAGAAATAGAATTCAAAAGCAGCAGAATCATTACATTTCCTTAGAAATGGCAAGCATACAGGTAAATATCCTAACCGTATTTTCACTATCTGAGGAAAGAAACTGATTTTCCCTACCTTTAGCCATCTAAGAAGTTAGTTATCAAGGAGGAGATTCATCTGCTAATATGTCTGAAATGTAGCTGTTGAAATCTTAGCAAGTCATCTCCTTTCATAGCCATTGGAAAGTAGCAGACATCTCTAGAGAGTGATACATCTTGGTATAAGACAGGCCACATGAATCATCCTCTGGAAGTGCCTGTGTCTCTTCACTGACTATAGGCAACCTAGATGAAGAGTTTGGACTGAAGCTTAGATTTTAGAAGGGTAATGTTAAATTAGATGGGTGAAGGTGTCAATGTAGGTAAATTATTTTAAAAGTGTTGATACAAAACTGTGGCTATACATTGTCCGTTACATGAATCTGTGGAAATGGTTGATATTTTTTAAAGTATTTGAAGAATGTTATGGATATAGTAATAAAAAGAAATAAGAAAATTTCTATTTTTTCATTTGCACAAAATGTGTATCACACATGCAATTTAGCGAGCAATCAAATCACATTTCAGTCAAGGGCTGAAACTTCTGATATCCCTCTGGATTCAGTGTGAATTGTGTCTGCTGTTGGGTTCTGGTAGCTGCGTTCATGACATAGCGTGTATATATTTTAATACGCTTAAAAAACTGAAAAATCTTTTCTGGTGATAATTAATTAATATGCTATTTAAACAACCAAATACATGGTATTTCTTTATTTTAACTCCAATGGGATTACTGGCTTTAATTTTAGTGTAAGAACAGTCCTTCAGTGCTGTAAACAAGAATAAATTAGTATAAAATTTTTGCTTATTTATAATGTTCCAGTGAACTAATATTAATCTTATTGGAGTTTTTTGAAGTAGGCTTACTACTATCATCCTGCTCCCTATAATTTCCTAAAGCTATAATGCCAGATTCTTTTAGAAAATAATCCTTAATGATGCAAGTAACTCTACACTGTTCCCTCTAAATATTATACACTATTCCCAAACCGCCAAAAACTCCAAAGACTATTTTTCAAATCCAAATCAACATTAAGTGAACTTGGAAATGCAGCTATCCAAACTGGTAAGTGCTGAATTCCATCTTCCCTTGCTGTCGCAGTTCCTCCTTAAAAATGCCATATTTGGTACATTGTCTTCGTATTTTTTTTCAGTGCTATATGGGAGGACTTTAATTTCAAAATACATAATGTCCCGCAGAAATTTTCAGCATGTTGAAACACAGAGAGAATCAGAAAGATCAGATCTGTCTGAGCTCTCCAGTCTGTAGCAGTTGTCCAAATCTAGTTTTGTTTATTAAATATAGATGTAATTTTTCATAACATTATTAGAAAGAAAATGCTGATAATCCAACTGTCCAGTTATACTTGTTTAAAAGGATGAATGTTCAGTTTGAATAGTAAATCTGGACACATTAATTATATTAGAAGTTTATTGGCCTTTTGTTTTTATAATCTTTATTTTTTCCACAGACACCAGACTAAATTTGGTTTCATATCTATTAAAGGGAGAACTTATATCCATTTTTGTGTAAGTAAGAATGTACCTTACAAACCTTTAAAAAAATTCACAGATGATCACTTCTTAGGCTGCAGATTGCTTTTATTTTATTTTGTCAGTGTTTTGAGTCTTCTAATCTGTATTTGCCTACTGTGTTTCAAAAAGGGAATAAAATTGGTTTTGTGATACATTAATGTTTTATGTAATATTCCATAGAGAACATTAAATAAAAATAAAAGAAAAAGGTTGACCTCTAACACTTACACCCATTTCTTATGTCAAACTGGGAGATGTTGAAAGCCCTATATGGTCGTAACCCTTCTATCTAACTGTGACCCTCCTTAACATTAAGCAGGTGACTTGATTAAACATAAATCAGGCATAAAATGCCCTGCATGAGGCAGCACAGTGAATCAAGCAAATTATCAAATGGCAAAACTCATTCTGTGCTCTGGGCAATGTAAGCTGCCAGCACTTATACATCAAAACTTCACTCAATGTAAGATTGATTTTATTTTATTTTGTTTATTTTAATTCCCTACAGCAAGCTGTGTTAGTCGTGTAAAACGCTGTCTGCATCATTACGTTCCTAAGAAATGCTTTTCTTGTTTAGCAAAGGCTGATCACAATCTTAAGCAATGTAATCTATCTAAGACTAGATATGCTGCACTCTGTAGTGGGTTCTAGTGGAGCTGATATTTTGTGCATTAATATCAAAACTTAAGCTTCTGCGATTGTATAGATTTTTTTGTTTGTTTGTGTGTATGCACACTATCAACTTTATCAAAAATACGAGCACCAAAGGGATAATGTTATAAAATTGAATCACCAGTAGCCATTGAGGATATTTTCCAGTTTCAGTAAAGATGCTGGGATTAAAGCATGTAAGTCCAATCTTAAGGCAAGAATGTATTTTTATGTAAGATGATACATGTCTTCCTTTCACAGTTGCTTTTTATGCTGCCTTAAAACATGTCAAAATAATCCCCAGCAGAGGAGCCTAAAAGGAATGTCAGCTCTGTGGTTATGTAAATCGAATTGAGTGCTTTACAGCAGGTTTAAGATTTTTATAACTCAGGAGTTGTTAACAGCCAGCTGGTTTGTATCTGTTTTTTATGGTTATTCTTGTCATAGGCAGCCTCCACAATTTTTAATTATATTTTATGGTATGTGTTTTCCCTCCTCTTGAATCCCACAGCCACTCTTTCCTTCAAAAGATATTTTCCACTGGGAAGAGGAGAAGCATTGCTTTGGGACTCCATCATTAGAAATACTGTTGTATAATTACCTCCTGGTAACAACAGTGGAGTGTGAATCTCCATCGCAGATCTTTAACTTGCTGTGCCAGGATGGAAATCTGTAGTATTCTGCATACCCGGTTAGGATGTGATGGCTGCAGCCCTTAGCTCAGACTGTTGTTTTCCGTTTTTAAAGAACTGATTTACAGTTTTTATTGCATTCACAATGCAAATTCCTCTCTGCTTCACACTTCAGGTTTTAATACATGCTTTGTGCTTTGCAGATTTGATCACATTCCATGTTCTGGATCACCACTCATTTTGTAACATACCTTCTCAAAAATGCCATATTTTTTATTTATTTTAGTGACTTTAATGGTGATACTGGGCAAACGTAATCTTTTAAATATTTTCATAGCAGTGTAATTTCAAGACTACAATCTGATACCCGTCTGGAGTAGAAATAATTTGAAATATACAGAAGAGCACTTTTCTCTGTCTGAAAGTAAACACACCATGCCTGACAGCCTGAAAAGCCAAAGCCTTATTTTCTATTTGACTTTGAGAAGTTATGAAATATTTAGTTACATATAACTGTTAAAACATTACCAGAAACTATGCATTCTTGAATGTTTTACAGCGTTTTGTGAGTGTCCTCCCTCCGCGAAAGGAACTGGACTGCTTTCTAATTGTCTTTAATGGTAGATCCTCCTATTGAAACACCTCCTTTCCTTGCCGATGTAATGATGTAAGAGCGAGAGTCTTAAATAATTGATCATATGGAGAAAGCTGTTTGTTAGATGGTTAAAAGACTGTTAAGCTTGGCAACTGTAAGATAACAGAAACACTACTATAAGCCTTTTTTTAGGTGAGGTTGAGAAAATTAACACTTGTTTTTAGCTACAGTCAATCTCACTTGAAAAGCCTACTTTAAAAGTGTAAAGGAAATAATGTATGCTTTTGTATTGTATTCCAAAAATTGATTTGTTTAATCCAGTTTCATTATTTTAACAGAATGAAATCAATAGAAGTATTATCATCATTCCTAATATATTCAGACATTATGACTCTATAGATCTTCTTGTATTACACAATATTATATTTAAATTTGAATGTTAAGTGTTTATTCTGACCCACTTATGGTCTAATGCCTAATGTCAGCAGCTTCTGAACTACAAATTCAAATCTCTCTCTCTACTGTGTTGGTTTTATATTAATTTCAAGAGCTACACAGTAGCATACCATGTAGCTAAATATAAATACACAGGATAAGTACTCATTATCAGAATTAGTTTATCTGGTAGAATTTTCTTTTTTTAATAGAATTCAATAGGAAATTCAAACATCCTCAAAACAGCTTTAAAACTATGGGGCTGCTGAAAATGGTGTTTGGATATCAGTAAAAAATATCTTACCAAGATAGATTTTGAACATTTTATCGTATAATTTTTAATTTTTTCCAATATTCATCTTATGTGATGTGATAAAGTTAAGAATGTGTAGGAAGTGTGAAGGTACAAATAACAACAACAATAAGGAAACTATTGCTTCCAAATGCATAAGATAGGGGTGCAGTCAGTGCAGAAATGATACAATAGGATAGCATATACTAAAACTACAAGGTATGTTGTTTTTAAAAACACATTATAGATATGTAGATACATAGTATATATATTTAAATAAACAAAACAGGAAAACTCATAGGCCTTATATTTACCAGGTTAGATATATACAAGATGTTTCATGTTTTAGGAGAGAGTACTGCAGCTATAGTTCGTGGCTTCACCTCGCACTTACCCCAGGCAGAACTGCCTGTATTTGCTAACTGTGACCTGCAAAATTAATCATCATTTCTTTCTTCTCTAGGGCTGTTGAGGACAGTATGTGCTGTTTAACAATATTTATTTGTTCGGAGTTACAAAATATATCTACAGATGATAACTTGGAAACTAGAACTAATATACTGGATTTTTAATTACTTCTTGTAGCCATATTTTAACAATTTGAAATAGAAATAATTCTATATTGAAAAACCTCTGCTTTAAGGCAGTACTGAGCCTGCCCTGAAGTCTACATTTGGTTACTAATAAAGGTCTCAGAAAACGGATAGATACCTGCACATTTGAATTGGACAGTAGTATTTCAAAGAAGATATTTTTTGGGTGTTACTGTCTGGTCTGCAGTACTTGACCTGCTTGGAACAGTTCATTTCAATAAATAAAAATACACAGTTTTGATTTAAACTTTATTAGAGAGTTTCTATAGTTGTCTGATATTATCCATGAAGGTATTTTAGAGGAACAGTCTGTGTCAGGATTGTTTGAACCAATCAGTCTGGAAAAACACATCAACAAATGAAGAAGCTGTTGTTACTTAAGGCTTTAATGCATTAACTTATGCTAGATGGACCTTTCTGTGAGAATTTTCCCCGACGTTAAGACTTCTCTGTTTAAAACAAACATTAATTTTCTCCTTTTTGTGTGTATACACTTCATTTGGATTAGAAACAAAGTTGAGAATCTGCTTTTACAAAATATGTTCTTAACTCAAAATTAACGTAGAGATAAAGAATGTTTTATTTTCCTACTGTATCCTTGAACAGGTAACCTGTTATAATAGTTCTCAAATATACACCTGTTTTTTCCTGCCTGTAAAAGATGGAAAGATTATTAGATAATTATATTGTTCTTATTTCTCTTCTGGCCATTTTTTAAAATATCTGATGGCTTTATGGTACAATTAGATTAGAAGTATATTTTTTATCCTTAATATCCTGTTTTTCCGAATACCACTTCCTTTACAGTCAACAAAAAAATAAGTAGTCACATTTTACAAACATAAGGTAAAATCATTATAATCACTCTTGTGATTGTCAGTAATTTAGAAAGAGTACATTTCATATTTAACTAGCTCAGGCAGTAAGAGAAGGATGAGGATTTTTTAAACTTTCTTTTAAAAGCCCTAAGTAGCTTCACAGAATTAAGATCATTTTTGGACAAATCGTCACAAACTGAGACGTGTTCTCATCTTTTTTGAATATGGCTAAACCATTGTTCTTATTCCCTCCCTGCTTCAGAATTTGAATTGACCATATACTAACTTGAATTTCAAATTGATAAAAAATCTTGTATCTATTAATTTGTTGGTTTTAAGAAAAACACTCCAGCTAAACTAATAAAAATCTTAAATGTTTATTTCCTATTCTTCATCGGTACCTCCTGGGCTTAACAGTGATTTGTGACCTTTTAAGGTACATGGTAAATTTGAAAGCAATGTTTCATAGTTCCTTTGTGAATTTTTACCCACTTCATGCTGCCCTCACTTCTTAGGTAAGTTTAGTTTGCATCTTATGGACTTTGACTGTATAGATTTAGAACCAGGACTGATAACAATATTAATACATGCTTGACACCTTTTTAAAATTTTTATAGTTTTGTACAACTCTTGGCAGATTTAATAATCCTTCCGTAAGGCAAGGAAGTATTATCTCCATCTAATAAATAGATGGGAATGAAATTAAAATACAGATGACATATCTGATACCTTCTGGTAATATCAGAATGAAAATTCAAGAGCTTCTAATTTCTTCTTCTGTTCGTTTGTTAGAACAATCATATTTTTAACTAAAAGGGCAAACTATTTCAAAACTCATCCAGATATTATTCAGGTATTTTCTTTCAAGCATCCCTTTTCAGATACTTCTTGCTACCAAGTAAGGATTTCTGTGGAAGCGATGCTTGGCACATGGTTAAGCAGAGGTCTTGTAGGTGTAGGGTAATGATCTGTTTGAATTTAATTTGCAACTAACAGAAGATGAATCATAGGAAAATGGCAGACAGGAGAATCAGACAGGCCATCAGCTGTCTAACCAAGTGACTGACCTAGGGGCATCTCTAAACCTGCCCAAATAACTGTTTATAGAATCTGTCAGAAAGCCAGATCCTACTGCTAGAAAAAATATCTTCCATAATTTTGCATCTGGAACTTTTGTATGTGCACACAGGATGAGAAAAAGAAAGTAAATACATGGTGAATTGTTTTGCACTAATGGCAATCCACAGATACTATTGCTTCTGTTAATGTTTGCGTGAAACACTCAATGCTAGTGAAGGACTGATTTGGGGAGAGACAGTGAACAAGTAGGAGCTTTGTATTGGACTAAAGTTTAATTTTTTGGTGTTTATATGGTAGCTGGAAATAAAAACACTGGTTAAAATATCACTTTGTTAAAAGGGTAAGATTGAGGCAAGCTGATGCTGCAATTAGATGCAAAAAGTACTTGATTTTATTGATAAAGTTGATATTTGGTAGACTCATAGAATGGTTTGGATTGGAAGGGACCTTTGAAGATCATCTAGTCCATCCTCCCTACCATGGGCAAGGACATCTTTCACTAGATTAAGTTGCTCAAAGCCCCATCCAGCCTGACCTTGAACACTTGTCCCCAGTGTTCCACAGCTTCTCTGGGCAACCTGTTCCAGTGTCTCACCACCCTAATTTTTAAAAATGTCTTCCTTATATCAGATCTAATTCAACCCTCTTTCAGTTTAAAACCATTGCCCCTTGTCCTGTCACTACAGGCCTTGGTGAGAGGTTTCCATTTTTATTATAAGTACTGGAAGGCCACAATAAGCTCTCCCTGGAGCCTTCTCTTCTCCAGGCTGAACAACCCCAACTCTCTCAGCCTGTCTTCATAGGAGAGGTGTTCCAGCCCTTTGATCTTTTTAGTGGCCCTCCTCTGGACCTGCTTTAACAGGTTCACAGTTTTCTTGTACTGTGGATCCCAGTGCTGAATGCAGTACTCCAGATGAGGTCTCACGAGACTGGAGTAGAATGTGGGAATCAGCTCCCTCAACCTGCTGGCCACACTTTGTTTGATGCAGCCCAGGATACAATTGGTTTTCTGCATTCTGTTGTGTAGAAATGTCAACAAACTGTTCATTTAGGAGATTGGAAGTATGAATCTATCCAAAATTCTTGTATATTATCAGCATCATAGGGGGCAATCTTTTTTCAATGCATTGAAGCCATTTTGTACTTCACTTTGTATTTTATCCTCTTTCATATGAGGAAAATCAATCACTTACACTTGAACGGTAGCAGTTTCCAACACAAGTAGAACATTTTACTAAATTTCACTAAAGTTTTCCTGCAATGTAAGCTTTCTTACAAAAACCATGAGAATGGAAAAAACCTACTTGTAAATATTGTTCTTCAAAAATATGGCTGAGACAACAGTATAGTGCCATTTTTTAAATGTGTTTCCTGTAGTTGAGAAGGGCAGGATGTCAACAGCAAAGAGAGAAAAATGTAAATACAAATGTGAGTGCACTCTTCAGATTTGATCACAATATTACATTGTGCATATACAAATGTCTCTGTAGATGATACGGCATCTTTATTAAATATTGTTGCTGGAAGGACAGTTCATGTTTATTCATCTGCCTTTGTTATGTGAAACCTTACTGTATACCACCCATTGGTTAGCATGCAGCTTAGGTAAAACACGGTTCTCTTGTGGCCTGTTATTGCCATTGAAAATCTGTTTTGATAGATGGAGGAACTACACTTTTTCAAGTTTGACAAAGAAATGTAACATGTGACTAATACGTCAAATTAAAGAACAGAACAAACAAAGAGAATGCCTCTTGAAAACTTCTTGAACCACTGGCAGAAAAAAATTTCCTTAATTCTATGGACCGTAAGTGCACCACAGAATTAAATCCAATGATAGGTCTGCATCCATCCTGTGCTTCCAAAATTGAGCATGTGTTTTAACATGTCATAACTAGTGATTAAGAATTCATCTTTAAAGAAACTTAACAGTTCAATGTAAGAAATTGTGACAAATACAGCCATTTCCCCTCATTTCTTCTGAATTTTATACATACCAAAAGAAGTTCAGAGTTCTGCAGTCCACTTGGCATGTTTCAGAGCTAATATGTTCTTCCCTTCACTTTAGGAAATGGCCACCAAGTTCTTTGGGCTGCGTAGTGACAAATGTTGATTATAATCAATACTTTATACTTGCGGTCTTATTAGCTGTGTGACTTCCAAAGTGACTTCAAGTCAACATTAGTATCAAATCACTACAATGTTATTAATTCCTAAGGTAAAGTAATAACAATTCTCCTGTTCCATTTTTTCAAATGATTCATAGTGAAAATTTTAGTCTAGAAGTTATAGTGTTGAAGACTAGTAATGTCTAGAAAATACCTAAGAAATACATATACACTGTACAGGCTATGCATATTTTTATTTTAAAAAAAGAAGATGTTCTTCCCATTGGAGTGTTGATACTCTCATTGCTAGGTATTGAGATTGCATCTTGCAGTTGGTTGAAGTTAGATTACTTGTGGTTGGGATAAAAAAAGTGAGTTATCATTCGGATACTAATTAAATTTTTGTCAGTTCTATCTACTACTCACTTTGTGCTAGATGTGCGGTCCATCTTTCCAATCTGAATGTCACATAAGTTTAAAACCTGTATAAACTATAAGAAAGAAGCTCATAACCCAGAGGAATGAGAAATTATAAAACACACATCCCATCTCACTCATGTGAGAATGTTGACAAGGTAAAGTGATTTCCAGTCACAGATAGATTTGTGGAAATCCTGATCTGTTGATAGCCTGTTCATTTGAGGCTGCAGAAAAGATTAATTAAATTATCTGCTGCAGATTATAATCTAGTTCTCCCTACAAAATGGGGAATCTGTGAAACAACTGTTATCATGTTGTGTCTTTTGATTGATGCCACTAACTTGAGAGGGACATGGCAACATAAAATTTTATATTTTACAAAGTGTTGTTAGCAATGTATATATAATTTCTCATTCACACATGATATTATGAGGATTTCTCGGGTTTCTGCCAAAGACAATGTTGGGACCCCCTTATGCCTGCATATTTGGTGAGCTTTAAATATTTCTCCATAATGAGACAGAGAGTGGTCCCAATTAGCTGTGGGCTTCAACGTTTATGCTTTTTGGAAGCATGTATGGTCACATACGTAGATCTGAATTTACAAATGGCTGCAAGTTTTCATAATATAGACTGCAATTACGTTGGTGTGGTAGGAACTGTAGAAAAGTTACTGCATGTTTGTTTTCATATTATAACCAAATACAATAATTATGTATGCGTTATACATACTGTGTTTCCCCCTATAACATAGTTAAATCTTCAAAAGTTTACTTTTTGATTACCAGGCAATTCTAAGTACAGAACAAAAGTATTCAGAGGTGCTGCTTTGTGATGATATGCAGGCTCGAGAGGTTTCCCTTTTTTGGGGTGTTAAATTGGTGATGCCTTGAGTGCTGGGACAAGGCACAAGTGCACGTCGTCTGTAGTTGTGCCATAGTTTGTGTTGGAAAGAGATACGTGTGCTTTCAAATGTAAGAGGCCACCACAGTGTGATTTGTCTAGTGCCTTGGTCAGCACTCAGGGTGCTGCCCGTGGGATTTAGTGTCCTGTTACCTGGTGCAACAAGTAGAGCATGTAGGTGAGAGAGGGCTGTCTGTAACAATTGACTGCCTTTTCATCTGGAAACAGGATTACACAGTGTTCCCTGTAAGTCCTTATCAGAGCTACTTCGTACAGTATCACAGTTCTGCATCACAGTACAATATTCTGCTATCACTGTGCTGTAATAGTACATTTAGCCCCATGCCTTGCCTCTGGCGCAGTGTAATGCATAATGGATCTGACAAAACTTAAAAAAGAAAAGAAAAAAAAGAAAAAAAATAAAAGAGCCCCAAAGCCACAGTGCAGCTCTTGAAGTTGCAACACTTCAAGTGAATAGAGGGATGGAGGAGGAGAGAGGACTCTCCTGACCCTTACAGGTGAATTCTTTACATTTTGCAATGTGAAAATTCTCTTACCTAACTTTCTGTGTTAATACAATGGTACATATGCCATGGATTTCTGGGATTTTCTCCAGCATTATATTGACCTCTGTCATTAGAATGCTTGGTGGAACCTGTTTTGCTCACTGCAAATACAGAGAGGCTATCAGAAGAACATTATAGAACTTGCCAGTATATATTGTAATATAAAGATTTCTGTTTTCTTTTTTTTGGAGTGAGAAACATTATATACTTTAAAACTAAATATGACAAAACAGAGTCAAAATTGTTCTTGAAAGATATTTTAGTTTTTATTTATACATGTGGCATATTCTTACACTGTTCATGAATAATCCTATGAAAACTTTCTTTAAAATATCTTGAAATAATTGTTTTTATTCTAAAGCTCTACTGAAGATATACTAATTAGCAACTATGATAATAATTAATCTCAGTTAGTGAAGGCAGTTATTTGCAGCTGAAGCCCTGAGTTCCTTTCCTTCTCTTTTCATGGGAAGGAATAGTGCTGTTTTCATTTCATGGGGAAGGCAGGAGCCTGAAATAAGTCTATAGATGACTGTTCTTGTGCACTGAAAGTGAGAATCCAATCTTGCTTCTTTGGGAAAAAATGTTACTTTGGGACCAAAGCCATAAAGGCCTCAAGGGCTTTGATACCACATGGCGTAAATATTGCTGGGCTGTTTCTTCAGTGTGTGGACCCAGGCAGAGAACAGCCAGGCACACACGTCTGTGGCAGACGCATCCATCCCACCAGAAGACATTAAAAGCTAAAACTGCACTGCGGCTGTCCACAGGTCAAATATTATTTTATTCTGAACTTGTTCTGATGCCACAAATACTTATATACATAAATAAGTTAGATTTCACACACATGATTAGGCCTTTGGAGTACAGTGAGCCTATTGGAAAGAATTTGGTGATGGTGTTTGCAAGGCTGAGCTTGGAAGTTGTAGGGAGATGTACTTCCACAGAGCCATCAGGCTGCCTCAACAGTGTTTAGATATTAGTTTAATCAAAGAACTGTGTGCTGTTACCCCAGGATCTGTGTCAAGCTGTGGATTAGGTTTATAAAAAAAGCTACAAAAGCTCCTGCTGGTTGAAAGATTATGAGTGTTTAGCTACATTACTGCTGTTCCAGGCATGAACACGTTCTTTCAGTATTTTTGAATTGTAGCAATGTTACGATTAATTAATTGTGTCTGCCTAGTTATAGATTAGACTAAAACTAAAGGCTAAAATTTTAAATACTACTGATTTTATTAGTGTTTTTGACTGTATAGCTTAAACTGAAATACACTTCTCTAAACTGGACTCAAAGAATATGCCAGTAAAAGACATTGTAGTTAGGCAAATCTAAGAATGTTAAGAAAATTCACAGCACACTAATAGCTACCAGTGACTGTCGTTATGCTAAACCTCTTAATTTCTTGTAACAGCGAGAATAGTGTTGTGAGAACATGAGATAATACACACAAAAAGAAGAAAGACACTTCTGTTTGCAAAAAGTGCAGGGAAGTTGTTCCCATAATAAGTCATTCTATTAAACAAGAGCCATTATTGCACGCTAGCAATGCAAATGTAAAACAGAAAGTCTGTTAGGAACCAAGCATCATTGTTAGCATAACATACTGTTAGTATATATATGTTTTCCCTTCCCAGTTTTTTTTTTTTTTAATTGCATGCTATTCAGTTAAAGAGATTGTGGATCAAGGTTCAACACTTAAGGAAAAGTATTTTTTTTATATTGTTCAAAGCTGACCTCTGCTTTTAAAAAGGCTTGATCTGCATTTTTTCATCTGTTTAGAAGCAGACATTTTTGGTTAAGAAATTGAAGACAATCTCTTTGTCTTTTTCCTAAGCTGGGGAGGTTGAGATAAAAAAGAATGCCTGCTTTAAAAGTCACACATGGCTGTAATTTAAGATTTTTTTTTACCTCATTGTCCATAACAGTTGAAAGAAACCTTCAATGAAAGTTTATTAACTAGGCCAATGCCTGAGGCAATAAAGGTTCATTTATTACCAGTTTCTTGGCTGTTTTTCTTCTTCTATTTTTCCGTTAAACTCATAGCGTAAGATAATACTTCACAAAATTAAACCTTTGACCTTCTGTGGAGTTAAGTCGCCTTTGATTAGATAAAGTAACAATTTATGGTCCAGCATGAGGTTGCACATGAAATGAATAATGCAACAGACTGAATGAGAACTAAGAATCTATTGCTTTTGAAAAGATGACTGTTGTTGAAGAGAGAATGTTCTCTCTTAATTGTGTTGTAGTGATGCTGTATGCATTCCAGCAAGATTTTAAACTTTTGCTGAAAAGTACTATATAGCCAGAGTTCTGCAGTATCCATTGTTTAATTCTGTCACAATTGCACCAAGCCAATAATAAATTCACAGATTACAAAATCCTGTTAAGCTATAACACTTAGTAATTTGTTGAGGTATTTGAAATGCACTTCATGATTTCACTTTTACTCTTCAGTGAAAGGAATAAATCCATAATAAAGAATAACTTCATGGAATGTAAGTCCATCAGTTCCGTAAATGGCAAATATTAGTGGTAAAATGATATTTACACATTTTTTTGCAGCATCATTGAACCTTCCAGTAGTTTTCATTCAGAAAATAAAACTATTAAGTTTTATCTACATTTAACAAAACAAATCAAGAGGACACTACTTTCTAGATCAATGTTTTATTTCTGCAACTGTGTTATTAATTATGGAGACACATTGTAAGTAAAAAGGTTTTTAGACTGAAGATTGCTGCGGACATTTAGCTCTTTTGCTTGTTTATTTTAAATTCAATACCCAGATCTCAAAATTCATATTGCAATTTAGGAGTAGTTACAGGAAAAAGGTCTGATTAGTCTGATGAACAACAGATGGTTTGAGCTTCAAATACACTGGTTTTCTCCCAGTGCAAGACTGGCAATTTCATTTTAGTTGCACCAGTCTAAACCAGATCACATGGCTGAATTTTTCTAAGTATTCTTTCTTTAACAACATTTAACATTTATGTATGTATGTATGTTACATGACTCCTTTAATAAGAGCCCTTTTAAAGATGTTAAAAAATGATCTGAATGAGCAGTGTATTCCGAACCATGCAAGCTGAGCAGGAAAGTATGGCTGGAAGGGACAGACAAGAATTTCCCGATATCACAAAATAACAGGTCATGAAATTTTTAGGGTATACCAATATTGTTGTATTGGATCAATCCAGGCAGCTTAACAGAAATATGACTTCTGAATAACTGTGAGATTCCAGGCCTACATTATACATAATGAATGCTACTAATGAAACAGTATATGTTAGCGGAACATTACAGTGTAGGCTGAAGTTCCCCTTTCTGCAATCCCGTGTATGTAATCAGACCTCTGTCCTCCTGCAGATTGCTTTCCCCTTGTTGTTTTATGAATCATACTATATAAAACACCTGTTGGATTACAGGCTAAGGTTAGGATCTTATTTCATTTGAAGTAACTGGGCAGCCGCATAGTAAGCTACCAAAAATTTGGACCCATTGAAACCAGTGCAGTAATCTACAGTGATTGGGGTCAGGTCCTAGGAGGTAACCCTGCCTTTCTTTCTCAGGCAGAGTTTTTTAGATTTTAGTGAGAATTTTGCTCAAGTAAGAACCTCAACGTGAAATATTTGAATTAAGTCAAGAAAATACATGAATTATTTTCAAGTCAGTATCATTGAAATAGACTATAAGAAAAAGGTTTAAGCATTACTTTGAAATAATGAAAGGAGTTCTTTCAGAATTTAGATGAGTTTTGGACCTCCTCCCATGCAATAAATTAAGTATTTCTGCAGAATGAGCTTTCTAGTAAATAAATGAAATTTAAGTGTGACACACTGCTGACAATTGCGTTTCGGTGTTCTACCTGTTCTGTCATGGCAGAAGTAAGGTCTCTTGAAAATGTTCTCAAAGTCCTAAAGAAAGAGGTTGTGAAAATACGTATATATATTAGTGGTTTTTTTATGTACCCATAAATAGGTATAGATATGGTTTAAATAAAAGAAGGTAACAGTTATAGTAAGGATGTTATTAATTATTTATTGGAATAACTATTAGGCATGGTAATGTGAAGAAAGTTCAAAGTGAATTAAGGTCAATTAATTAAATAATTTTATAAGTTGTCCCAGGACCAAGTTTAGGCATTCAACTTAATAATGTGTATTTTGAGACATATTTGAGGCTGAAAAAGTTACAGTTAGGTCCTTTTCTTTTTTCCTTCGTAAATAGGGTGTGTTGTAAGCTGCTGGTACCATCAAAACTGAAATTTTTAAGAGCTCTGTCTCAAGGCAGGGAATAGGATTTGCTGGAAGGCAGAAACCCTGGATGTGATTTAGTGCCCACCAGTAATTTGTACACATTTTGAAAATCTGTCATGACATATGACAGCTCTCTTGGGCGTTTTGCTATTATAACAGAATTGTTTTCTGAAGATGCTATGTTTTTTGTCATTGTTTTCCATTTTATTCACTCATTTTTCAGCATTGGAGACCACACATACTGGGCATACTTCTGGTCTCATTCTCACCCACAGAATTCTGACTTCAGTAGAGTTGTATGGGTGTAAATTAGACTAGAACTTGGCAGGGGAAAGCTTATGATTATATTTGGCAGAGGCAGCAGGCTGCAACTTTATTAACATAATTAACAGCTACAAACACACCCAACAGGCCAAAGTAATCTAGTGACAGAAAAGAGAAGGTCTTTGTAGGAAACAACCATTCGCGCTTTCTTTTGGTGTTCTGCTTCTTGTTCCTGAGTTCCTACTAAGGCTTGGAGAGCTTTCAATTGAGCTGTAATTCAAATTCATACAGCTCCTACAAGACACCTTGAACAGACTTTTGCTGATGAGACTATAGGAACTGTCAGCAATACGGAGATTACTTCAGAAGCATGATGGCTGAATTGAACTTTACTTTCTGATGTTTTGCTTTTGAATTAAATTGTTGGACAAGATTAATTGCACACAGTAAGAGATTTAAATGAATAGCTTTATAAAGCGTTAAAGTTCTAACTATGTCACATGGGAAAAAACCTGTAAGGTTTAAATGAATAAATGTATTTAATGCATAAAATGTCTAGGCTAATTTTTTAATTCCTTTACTAACATCTTTTATTGAAAAAACATACTTTATTCATCCATCTTAGTTATACTGCTGTGGTTGTGGTAATTTAATATTCCTGCTCTTCGCTAATCTTCTGGTTCAACAGAAGTAAACAATAGGTTTCATAAATTAAAAATACGCTCTTCAGAACATGCTTCTAAAGATAAAAAACAAGGCTGTAAACATTTATGACTGAAACAAACTAGATTGTTCAAATACTGCCATGATGTATCATGTATATCAATATGGCACTGATATCAGTTAGAATGCAAACAAGGTTTTAAATGATGTGCCCCTTCATTTCAGCTGGAGAATCCGCTTTACACCATCTGCCTATCAGATGGTTAGGAACCAGGACTGCGTATTAATGCCACATGTTCGATTTTCTTTCCTCTTGTAATGGTTAGATTCATATTGCTAATAGCTGTGCATGAGCACTGTCGATGAAATTTGTGTGACGATGGAGTGATGAGATATTTATAAAGCTGCCTGTCTCACTGCATAATCAGCAGGAAGAATGCCAGACATAAACAACTTATCAATTTCAGAATATTAATGACAGCTACCATTGACTTTAATCCATTGAATATTTTGGCCTGGATACTTTTTAGCTGTTCAAGTAAATATTTGTAAAGAATAAAAAATATCTAACTGACCGGTATGATCCTTATTTCTTTCATTTCAGTTGCCTTTAAAGGTGACTTCTGGTTATCTCATAGGTGAAGATAAAATTTCTGTAGTGAAGAGAAGTGTAGTTTGGAAATTTCTTAGCTACTTATACGAGTGAAGTGTTACTAGGTAAGATTTAGGTCAAAAGGCTTTTTTGAACAACAAATTTTAAAAACATCCCAAGTCTTTACCCAAGTATATACCCATACCTAAACTTCAAAGTTTAGTTTTTTAAAATACACATCATAGATACAGAAGCTTATTGACCTCTTGTGTTTGGCTCTCTTTGCTACTGAGATTAGTGAGGTAAGTCGAGCCTTGTGCTGGAGAGAGTTTTGTCTGTAGTATACCACAGTATGCCACAGCGCACCAGGGATTATAATGCAAGGGGCTGTAGTAACTGGCTCAGGACCTTCCTTGCCACTTGCAAGACTATATTGTGACAGTCAAGTGATAGGAAAACGTAACAGTAAAGCAGAAACTGTGCTGTAGACTGGAATTGCTGTGAAGAATGGCATTAAGCTATAGTTCTGAGGATTATTCCTTACATTTACCCTCCTCTTATACCAGTGCTTATACGAGACATGCATTTCAATTCATATAGTTTAAATTAATTGCTGTATAGCAAAGTAATCATTTCAATCACGTGGTTTATGAGAGAAGGAATGAAATTAGTCGTTCAATTTTTGCTTTTTTAAATTATCATTTATTATCACAAGCATTATCTTGTGAAAATTTTACTACAGAACTAAGCAATCCGTATTTTACTTTCCCAGTCCCTATGCAAAGATTATGGCTTCCTTTAGAGAGCAGCATTATGTCCTGCTTTGGTGAGAAGCACTGAAGCATACTTTTTTTAAAAAAAAAATTGTAGCAAAAGCGAGTTCATATTTTAGCAGTTCTGCAGTGGGGTCATTACTTGAGTGAGATGTAGTATTTACAGGTGGGCTCACAATCCTACCTCCCGTCTCTGTTCAACATGGAAATTACTCTAATACTTAGAAGTGCTTAAAAACTGCTGGTCTAGGAGTGCAGTCACAACCAAAAGTTTGAGCCTTTTGTTGTATTCATGGTTATATTGTATCTGAATATTCCTCTGAAGGATTGTTCTGTAAAGATGCTAGTTTTAGCTTGTCAGTGATGTATATAAAAAAGGAAGTATAGGTTATTGTATTGTTTAATGAACACAGGATGCAAACCAAGGTTCAGAGGTGCACCATCCCTTTTTCTGTGGCCTAATTTAGGGACTGTAACAAATTTGTATAATGTGTAACTTCATATCCTTCCCCTAAGGTAAAAATATCATTGGAAGCAATCCATGTTATTGTCAATACCTTCTGAACATCAGAACATGCACAATTTTTAATAGCAGAAGAAGCTAAAATGTAATTAAACCCTCATATTTATCCACCTTCCAATTTGATTTTTGGCTTCTGGTACATCTTCTTCTACCTGAAATAGCTGTTTTTTAAATAATATTGATCTGCTATGCAGAATGTAATTATCACATACTTGGTAATTCTCATTGCACTTGGAGGTGTTAGAAGTCAGCCTGTGAGGAGGGCTGGGAGGCTGGCACTGTTTGCTAATCTTCACGTGGTCATGCAAAGAAGGGAGAGCAACCTTGAGTCAAGCCACAATATATTCAAAGGCACCTCTTATGCTACCACATTGCTTTCCAGCTGTCCATTGACCTTTGGCCTTCTCCCTGCTGGATTATGCCTTCTGTCCGTCCCCATTGCTAGCTGAAAGCATGGCAAGAGTGACCACAAGAGGCCCTTGGAAGCAATGATGGTAGCAATATTTACCTCAGCAGCCTGGGATTATTTGCTTATTTGGTCTTCCCTGCTAAATTGCACTCCTCCTATGCTGGGCAGCATCCTTGGCCCACTGGAATAGTAAATTGTGGAATTAATTCCTCCTGAGATCCATAAGACACTTCACACCTCTCAGAGTAGCTAAAAATCAGACAAGCAAGCACCTTTAAACTAATTACACTGAGTTTTTTTCAAGCCTTCTCCAGAGTCAGGGCAAGAATCCTGATTCAGAATGACGGAGGGTCTCTCCTCTTGTGGCATCACCGGCTGAGGGATGAGATTCTGTAATTGCATAAAACTTACCTAGTTTAATGTCTTCTCTTTCATGTCTTATGTTTAGTTCTCTGATTTCCATCCCTGCCCCCTGGATCAATGGCGTGGGGCAGGCAGCTCTTGTGACGTTTTCACAGTGACTTCTCTCTGCTGCCAGCCAGGCTGGGACCTAGGGGTCTTGGGTGGGTAATGGCACGGTGTGGGGACTGGTTAAAGGCTGTATCTAATTTTGAGTTTTGAAGGCATTACTGGACGGCTTCTCTAATTGCCTCTGACAAGAAGAAATATTCTCATTTTTGTAGAACATTCTTGTGAATGGCTGGATGGCAGAAGTTTGGTTTGGTAGGAAAAATGCTTGGATGGCCTGAAGATGGCTTTGGGATTGGTTTTAAATGGGTTTAATAATTCCTCTTCACACTGATAAATATCTTAACGTCTGGAAATTTAGGGAAAGTAAAAAAAAGTATTTTACCAATGTTCTGCATTACTAACCTTTCTTCTAAAAATGCTTCCTAAAATGACCGCATCTCGCTGTTATGTGTGAAATGAGAAATAAATATCTGAGTTCTTTCATCTGTTACTCTAGAAAATATAGACCTGTTTTTTCCTGTTTTCTTTAGCATGTCAAACATTTGAGATCTAAAGGGTTGGGTTTTTTTTCCAAGTATAGCTATGTGCATGTTGACCTAATCATAACCAAACACTTAAGACACCATTTTGAAGCTAAGTTGGATTTCTGAAAGCATTTATTTGTAGTTGTAGTTAGTTATGATTGTATTATGATTGCAGTTACTGGATAATAAGTTAAGATTTAGGTGGATATATAAAAATAACTAACTAAACACGATGTGAAGCATTTTACTTGAAAAATTTTATAGCTTTCAAATCTATCAAGAGGAATAATATTCTGCAGTGTTCTCCATTCATTACGTAGCAAGCATGAAGGAAGAATAACAGTCTTAGTCTGTACAATAATGAAGAATCATAGAATATTGTATATTAAATTTTGTTCATACTTCTTTGCAGGCCTGACAGCAGCAGCTGCAGCAGCAGCAGCTGCCACCAACGCCGCCATAGCAGAAGCAATGAAAGTGAAAAAAATTAAATTGGAAGCTATGTCCAACTATCATGCAAATAATAACCAGCATGGAGCAGACTCTGAAAATGGAGATCTGAATTCAAGCGTCGGTAAGTCTCAGACACAGCATTATTATGAGTCCATAATGCTCTGATATTTTATTAAAATGGTGATCATTCTGGACTTGATTCTGAAGTCCTTGATTTGGTGTAGAAAGTTGCATATTTGTTTTCCTTTCCATACTTTTTTAGTTTTGTTTTGTATCTGACCTTTACATCAGCATTCAGTGTTGCTGTTACTATTACAAAAACATTATTTCCTTTGCAGGTTACTTTTGCAGACTCCAGTTAATATTTTCCATGAAAGAAAGTGGTTTGATTGCTTAGAGTTCATTTGTCAAAGTACAGGTGGGGTGACAGATGATGGTGTCAAAGTGAAATTTAACAGTGTCTCCTGCTCGGTGTGCTGGGTATTGACTTTAGGTAATTCAGAACACAAGCTTGAAAGCAAAATATTTCATACTTTCATGTGCTCTGTGACAAAAGGAAAACATACATACACAATAAATTATTGCCATGCTCTGCAGTTCCTATCATATTTTATTTTAATAAACACATTCTTAAAATGTAGTTAACAGGTTTTTCCATTTCTTAAGCAGCCATCAGCAACTCTTGTTCTTTCTGAAAAAAAGATTTTTTTTCAGTGTACTTTATTCATTTGTTTGGACAATTTGTTTTGCTAAAGCATACTTCAAAGCTAGAATAACTTTTTGTTGTTGTTGATTAAATCTTTAATCATCTGTGTGTGTCTACTGTAAAATGTTTTGTTATGCCATTTCATTGTATTGGCTCCTTTTATCATGTTGAGACAGTATTAACTCAGCAACAGAAATTCAATGACAAGGAGGTACGTTCAGAAGACTGCAAGCAAGATTGGTGTATATTGGAAGAAAATGGCTTAAGATAGGGATTTTTTTGTTTGTTTTTATTTTGGGTCTTTTGTTTAGCTTTGCTTATTTTTTCAGTTTTTCATCTCCTAAGTACATTTGAAATGAGCCTTAGAGAGTTATGTACTCTCCTTAACATAAATAAATATGTGTTTGTGAACAGCAATTCTGTACAGTTCAGTAGGCATTGGTAGGCTATTGTTTAGAAATAATGCAAATTGCAGTTCAAAGACTGGTTCGCTTAGGCACACACTATTTTAAATCACAACAGTATGTATGCATTACTGCATAAGGAGATGGCCAGATGTTTTATTTTCCTTTTAAAGAAAGCCTAAAATAATGCCTCTGTGATGGTGAAGAAAATAGTCTTTAATGAGTGTGTTAGTACTCAGATACCAACACATGCAGTTAGTAGAATATTAGTGGAAGGATTGTCCTCTTGGAGAGAAGGCACGAGGGAGTAGAGAGCAGGTGTCTGAAATCTGAGAGGAGGACATAGGTACAAATGAAGTGGAAGGACCAGGTGGCCCCTAACGTACTGGAAGAAAAGTGAAGTAATGAGAAAGAGTGAAAAGTGTGAATGCAAACTGAGAGGATAAAGAGTCTGTACGAGAACTAGAAGCTACTTTAGATTTGAATTTCATACTTAGAAGAAATGTGCAATAAAATGCTCAAATATTGGATTATAGAACTTTTCTGCTTGGTGGTTCTAGTGACAGACCACTTGTATATCCATGGAAATGGAAAAGTTAACAGGTAACATCTAAACCATGTGAAGTATTTGTAGGAGTTGAGGGTGTATCTGAATTTCCTCTGAATAAAAAAGATCTATTTTGAAATCATTGTTTGAGGTGTAATTTAGATAACTAATCTGCTTTTACAGAGCTTAATCATTTTCCCTGTTTAAGAAAATACATTCTAGCTATTTTAGTAGGGCAAAGTAAGCGAAGCAAGATTATTTATTGTCATTGTCAAAATTTCCTCTCAGCCCCTTAACTTACTTGTTAACTTCAGTTAATTTCTCGATTTAACTGAAGAATTGAGTTCGTTTTGTTCAGAAAAAAATGGCTCTTCTGAGTAGAGTGAATAGCATTCCAGTTGTGTCCATTCCATGAGGAATGGTTCTGGAAGTACAGTGTGCTTGTCTGTTTATCCAGTCTTGAGCTATATTCTTCCTATGGAGATCTTCTCAAAAATAGTTTGCATTTACTTGTTTCTTCTATAGTGAGCCCTATCTAGGGTCCAGTGTTGGTTCTGCCCATGAAATCAGAAAAGTGATTCCTACTGCTCCTAATGCCAGGGTATTAATAGGTTCATTGAGAGTTAAGTATCTATTTATTAGTTCTCTTAACAAGAACTCGCATTTCAAAGGTGTTGCTTTGTAGTAGGTGTGTGCTTTTTTCGCCCCCCCCTTTGCATTTTTTCAGATGTTTATGTCTTTTCAAATAAATGTTATCAAGTCCATATACCTTTAATGTTTTAAATTATGTCTTGTTAGGCTTAAATTCGGAATATTAAGTTATTGAATGTTGTCAGGAGGAAGAAATAAACCAAAAGAAAATAACCTGATTTTGTCTTGTATTTTAAATTGTTATGTGCCTGACCAAACTGAAAAGGAACAAACAAACTAACCAGGCTGAAAGCTGAACTGAAACATCTGGGCCCATATGTAACAGACATTATGGTATATTAGTGTATATGAATTGATTATACTGTGTTCTTAGGGTGTTCCAATGCCTATGTAAAAGAAGAGAAATGAAATGTAGGCTCAAGTAGAGTTGAATTGTCAGGCTTACTTTTGAATTGTCTTGCTTTTTGGTTTTAATCAGATGCTTAATGTGAATTATAGAAGTCATTTTTGTAGATGAACATTGTATAATTATACAGAGCACTACACAAATTTATTAACTTGGTCCTTTGAAGCAATAGCCAAAAGGTTAGTGAGTGAAGGGAGTTAAAGGAAGCCAGTGATACTAATAAGTAATTATTTTATATCCCTCAGTTTTGCTGGTAACCTTGAGCTTGCATCCTCCCACCAGAATTATCATTTTAGAAGGGGGGAAAAAAAGGGAAAAAAAATTACAGAGGAATCACAGTGAGGTATTAGCACACTGAGTAAAATATATGGCTGCAACGCCTTTCTCCCCCATCCACAATCAATTGGATTCTTTTACTTTAATATTTACTTGCTAAGATGAGATGCTAGTCTGCATGGTGATAAACAGTCTGCTACTGGCATCTGAAGGTGACCTGTCAGTTCATATGGACAAATCTCCTGCTTACTGAAATGTACAAAATAAATCATTAAAGCAGGCAGGTGCTCATTCCCAGATTTAAATCACCATAGATTTATGATTTGAATTAATGCTTCATTTGGTCATAGAAATAGATGCTGAGACAAATGATATGCAGTGGTTGGGGCTTCCATACTGTAGCCATCCTAATATTGATTACTGAGATGTCTTTGCAATCTCTTGTTTATATCAAGTACTGTCTTGTGACAGCTTGGCTGATATGAGCTACATTGCAGATAAGAAGGAAAAATGTCCTGGGTTCTTTTTAGTGGCAATTCTACATACAACATGCAGGATAGATAAATTATTGTTTTTTTTGTTTAAAAAATGAGTTCCGTATGGCAGCAAACAAAACAGAGATTATGCTGTGTATTTTTTTTATTTATTTTTAGATTTAAATGCAGAATTAAGAGAGTGACAAGGTCAAACTTTAAATTTCATGAAAGAGGTTCTACTCTGTGTCATATTAACGTCTTAGGATGATATTAAGAGCAGTTGCATATTTACCATCTTATGCTCTGAAGCCATGGATAGGTAGAGCAGCTCAATTATTTCCTTGCTGCTTAAGTATTTACCGCCCTGCTATCATACTTCATTAACTTGCAGCAGGAAAAGAGAGAAGTCTTTGAAAATAAATATGTTTAAAGCTATTTCTGTGAGCTAGGCTTTGCTATCTATAACTTGGTAGGAAGTGAAGAACAGTCCGTATACTTTTGCTTCCCGAACATTTTATATAATGAAAACACTACGCATACACATTAGGGAATACTCAAAGGATTTGTAAAGACCTTTGCCACTTGCTACAATCTGACTCATAAAACTTGTAAACAACTATCAACAATAGTAAATTACTTGCTTAGTAGGAAATGAGTTCATATCTATTCAAAATGTGATCTCAAAACAGATGTCCCAAGAAAATGTCATTGTTTAAACTAAATTCATACAAAAAAAATAATGCTATTATATCTTTAAGGAAGTGAAGCAATCATGAAGACTTTGGTGTTCTCAGTTTCTAAACACAGTTAGGAAATACAAGGCAACATTTTACACTTGGCGAGCATGTTAATCCATAAACAACCACAAAATGTGTTGAAAATTAAGAGGTTTTCTTGGCATGTTAGGTTTCCTATTCATCTGCATTACCTTGCAGTATTTAAAATTATGAGACAAATGCAAGGTTTCCTGTGATCTGTTGTTCAAAAGTAAGGATTGCTTGCATACTATTATTCTTTTTTTTTCATCCAGAATCAGAGATAAAATGATTAAGGTGAAATTATTTTTCTCCAGTGACCTTGCCCAATAATAGAACAGTACAAAATGCAGTCATTTCCTTTTTCTAAACACACATGTCTATTTTGAAGGAAAGGATTACTTTTATGGTTTCAGGAAAAAGTCTTGGAGACCTTGAAAAAGCAAATAAAAGGAAACAGAGAATGCAGGCCACTGAGCACAGCTCTGCAGTTGCACATCTGATTCTCTGCCTTGGCAATGTTAATGAACCTCAAATCCTCCCTATAATTAGATGAGGGAATTGCTTATATTTTCAAACAGATGATGCTGCTATAATGAAACGATTGACAGGGAACTTAAGAGTGTCTACAGTAGTCATTTGGTTTCTGGGTTTGGGTTTTTTTTTCTTTTTTCTTTTTTTTTTTTTAAAGTGTAAAAGAAGATTGGCTGTAGATACAGGTCCTGGGAGAGGTAGTAATTTACACAGAATGCTATGACAGGTGTCTTTGTATAGCACAGAAATGAAATGGAAGAGAGAGGAATGATGGGCAGGTACAGCAATTTTTTGGGAGGGGGTGTCCTGTGCTTATTCTGCTTGGGTTCTTTAAAAGGGGCCGAGACTCAAGAGATGGATCCGGATTGAGTGCACAGCTGTAACTGCTGATGAGCTAATTGCTCCTTATCTCTCAGCCCCATTCATCTTCATTTTTTACCAATTACTGAGAATTATCTGTGTTCTCAGTTGGATATGAGAGTTAATCCTTTTTGGTTAAGCTGGCAGTACTGTGAGCAGATTCCAAATCATAGGGTGAAAAAGCCAGAGCAAGCTTGTACTCAAATGCTCTCCAGTTCAATGACAGTATCACTAGTTCATAAGAATTTTTCTGTTGTTTAACAGATTAAACACTATTTTTTTCTCCTTTAGTATTTTTATCAATATTTTTCTCTTAGCATAAAGTGAATTTTTATATTCCTAGGTGGATGGATGTTCTCCCTTTCTTGCAAAAATGAAAATAAGATAAACATTAACTTCAGACCAGAAGGATTATTTGCAGTGTGTTGGTGTTTATAGTATGATACTTAACACTTTTAACGACAAGGCTGTGTATGCAACACTGACATCATGGCATCTTAGACAAATGCTTGTCAGTGACATATATCTACTTTTGTAAACTTCTTTGAGATCTGTGGATGAAAAGCATTGTCTGGGTGCTAGCAAAGGCATAATCATACAGCCTTAAGGACAAACGTGCTATGTTGAGGACATCGTATTTCAAGCTAAAGCAATGTTTTTTTAAAATTGTGCTTTGGGAATGCATAGAAAACCAGAAAAGATAATTTTGTTATAATCAGGTCACTAAATTTTGTTTTGGAATTGTACTTGTATTTATGATGGCATGGGAAAAAAAATATCTTGGATTTTCATAGCTAAAATGTAGTGTTAGTCTGTCAACCAAGAATATAATTTCTCCAGATCTGCTTCCCTAGCCTTTAATTGTGATTGTTAAATTTGCTAAACAAGGCAAGGAATTGGAGGCTATGATCTGAACATTAGTTAGTAAATTAAGGGAATTATTAGCAAAGATTCAGCATCTCATCTTGGACAGTCGGTTGTGTTATAATGATGAGTCCCTCTTCTAGATTAAATCCTCACTGTGGGATTCGCTGGAACAAATGTAGACATTTGCATCGAAGTTAGTCACCTTGGACTCAACAGGCAGAAATAGGCAATTGTAGGGGTGATCCATCCCATCCTGAAGTAGGTGGCAAAACTAGGCCAGATAAATTGCAGCTTACAAGTGCTCAGTTGTACTACTACTGAGTTGTAGTTACATAAATAAAGTTAAATGAATGAATCTCACCCTCAATATGTGCAATTAATGTTTGCTGGAATAAGATTTGAAGGAGTTAACAGGTTTTTCCAAGACACAGTAATGGCAAAATGGTGCTTGAGACACAGTGAAATGGGAAAGAAAAAAATATAAAATCTACTTTTCAAAACCAGCAGGTGAGAAGTCTAGGTACTAACCCAGAAAATTATTTAGATATGAATGTACTCATTTTCTGATTGTATTAGTTATATCACTTCTGAAAAAGCTGATTTTACCTACATAAGACATACTGAGACAACAGGCTTCTATAACTGCAGAAGCAAAAGCTTCCTGTGTGATTTTTGTGCTCTGGGCCTGCTATGAAGCTGTATCAAGTTCATTAAAAAATCTAAATGATTAAGTCTATCTTGTCAGCAAGTTAAAAAAAAAAAAA